>NW_007578026.1:4478-151721 GCF_000690725.1 Stegastes partitus
GTGCTTGGTTGTCTGTCTCTAAGTGTAGCCCTGTGATAGACTGGTTACCTGTCCAGGGTGTCCCCTGCCTTCACCCTGAGTCAGCTGGGATAGACTCCAGCCCCCCACGACCCTCGTGAGGATTAAATGGTGTATAGATGATGGATGAATATTAAAATGCTCAATGCTGTCTTTCAGATTAAAAAAAAAAAAATGCTTTCATGACTTTTTACAGTGGATCTGTACCATCTACATACAGTTTGTGTGTCTTGTTTAATATTGCTAAAATGGAAGACCAGAAAAACAGCATTTACCCTTTAAACCAATGTGACAAAAATAAACTCAGTGAAGCAGATCATTCATGCTGTGGGAAACTGCTGCTCACCCGTAAGGTGTTGTCCCAGGAGGCCGAGCAGAGCGCCGTGCCATCAGGGGACACTCTGACTCTGCTGATGCGGTTCTCGTGGCCAAACAGGATGGAAACACGATTCCCCTTCAAAACGTCCCACACGTTCATTGTGTAGTCATTATACCCAGCAAAAAGCAGGCGACCTGTGGGTGGCAGGAGGCGTGGGAGTGGGTGGCCATAAAAGAGGAAGCAGGGGATTTTGGAACAGAGAGAAGAAGGGATCCGGTGAAATTGTGAGACAGGTGGGAAATATTCCTGGAAACACTGATTTGATTTATTCAAATTAAAATTCTGTAAAATGAAGCAGTGCACAAATCATCACTGGCTTTAACAACTTTGCATTTATGTGTCCCAGAATAAAAAGTGTCTTCTTTATTAGATAAAAAACAGATCAGAGTCAAGTCAAAATGTAGTGAGCACATTTTAAATGAGTAACTTACCGCTCAGAGAGAAGTCCACGGTGGAAGCACCAAATATGATGCTGTCCTTCTGGAAGACGGCGACTTCACGGTCAGCTCGCAAGTCAAAGAAACGACACTGATGGAGCACAAACACAGAGAGAAACAGGACACAAACATTACCATCAGTCAGTGAACGGTACACACTATCACAGCATGTCACAGCTGGAGGGTTGGAGTCACTTTTAGTTGTGTGTATCGTTAAAAATGATTTCTGTTTGTTTTTACTGAAAGCTATTTTTCCGTTAGAGGCTGCATCCAGTGTAGATGTTTTTAATGTTGCCACAGTTTGACAAATGTCTTCACAACAGAAAATAAATGACAAAGTTCACCTTAACATCAAATAATGTCAAAAAAATCCCAGTATACTGATGCTATGTATTTATGCAGGAAGTGAAAATGTCAGTGATTTTGCCTTCTGTCATGAGCAGCGAACAGATGCGGGTCATGTGATGTTACTCACCGTGGCATCGTCAGACGCAGATGCAAATGCGTCTCCACTGGGGTAGTACCTGGACACGCATGATCAAAAGCAGAATTAAACAATGAAGAACTGATTGAGCTGCTGGAGCTGAAACTTGGTCTGATTAACAAATCTTTGTGTGAAAACAAAAGCAACAAAAAAGTGAATTATTTGTACAGTTTAGCAGTTTTTCTTCTTCTTTTGTGGATTTTTGGCACATTATCCATTAAATACAAACAAAACAAAAAGCACAAAACTTTGCTTCATACTGCTTTACATTTTGAGCATTTAAAAAAACAAAAAACTCATTTAATTTAAACTGTGATCCACACTATGTACATATTTTTTGCAAACCTGGACAAAATAGTAAGTTGGGCATTCCAGTTCCATTTGTTTTTAGTTTCAACCTCAGAGTTTCAGATTTGACCAGACTGAAATCTACGTACTGTACCGACAAGTGAACAACGGCTGTCTTGTCTCTCAATCATTAAAGACCAAAAAGTCTTCTACTAGCAGAAGAGTGCCTCAGATCATCCTCATGCCCCTGTAGATGTGTTCAAACACGATTAAAAAAAAATAGAATTGATTAGAGGCTTTGTAATTAATTAATCATGATTAATCGTCTTTTTATCAAATAGCAAAATTTAAAGAGATAAGCAAAGTTTTTCAATTCAAATACATGTCGGCTGACGACTGAATCAATGAATGGGTGAATACATGAACTTAAACAGGAGAAATGTTTATTTTAGAATTGGAATTAGAATAAAACTTTATTAATTATTATATTATTATATTAATTATTTATTATTTTTAATAGATATTTACCTGCATTTTTATGTCTACTACATTCACAGCTTAGGGAAAACTTAAAGTGCAACTACAGCCGTTATATTCAACATTTTAAGATGTTTTGTCTTAAAATTCGTTGTTGCATAAGTTGTACATAACCATGCTCTTGACCAAGCTGCCATCAGGGAAATTTTAAAAACCACAAAACTTTCCGTCCAACAAGTCAAGCAATGCGGTTTCGTCACTGTTCACCAAACATTCTTGTGCGCTGACGTCACTCACTGCATCCTGAACGCAGGGCTCAAATTTTAAGTGGTCGCATTGGTGCGAGTGCATGATGGACTTTAAGCTGTATTAGTGTGGCTGTGACCGGCACAGGCAGCTGCTGTGTTAACCACAGAGGTAGAACGCAGTACTTTCATAGCTTCAGTGTACTGCGGTGTGTACACTTAAAAATTAGGTCTTCTAGTGAAAAGCAGCTAAATGCACAGTTTTCTCCGCTCATCGAAAACAGCGCATGTAGGACGAATCTATGTGAACTACTTTCTGTTTCTATCGATAAGAAAATGTTCAGCAAGTCGTGTGTTTTGCCTGTGACAAGTGAGAGGGATGCAACTAAATGCGTTATTCTTTTTAAAGCGTTGTTTTTCTGTAATTAATTCGTGGAAATTAACTCATTAAAATCCCAGCCCTAGTTCAAACTTATGTGGCTTAATTTGTTTTTGTTCATTATGCATTCTGATTATCCAGGATAGAATTTATTAATTTGGGATGCCATTAGCCCACAGGTTTAATACGCCTTTTGAGGAACCTCATCTTTTTTTTTTTGATTGTTTAAATGAGGAATAAGAGAAACACGACAGCAAACTGGACTCACTTTACACAGTTGATGTCGGACTCGTGGCACTCAAACGACTGAATGTTCTGTCCGGAGCGCATGTCCCACACATTGGCCTTCTTATCACAGCCCTGAAAACACACACACACACCCCGACGCATTAGAGAAAGGAAATAGAGTTGCTGTCATGTCAAAAATGATTGATGAAAACTAAGTCAAAGAAGATGAATGACTGGGTTTCCCCATGACCACGTGAATTTCAAAGCCACACAAATTCATGAACTGCCTCTTCCTTCTCACCCCAGAGACAAAAGTGTTTCCGGTCTCAGACGGAGCGAGGTCCAGCGACAGGACATCGGCTGTGTGACCGTGGAAGCTCTGCAGCAGCTGCCCGCTCTCCACGTCCCACAGGGCGCATGTGCCGTCGCCACTGCTGGACAGGAGCTGAGAGACACATAGGTACAGTTCAACATCCACACACATGCATTCAAGATCAGTGCAAAGCAAAAATAAACCTGAAAACCTGAACGTTATTTGCTGAGTGTGTTTGTAACAGTGTAATAATCTAAACAAACTAATACTTTTTTTTACAGAAGTCCTTATGGCAGCCTGCAAACAGCTCTACAGTCAGCTTTACTCTGTGGAAGTAGATACGAGGAAGTTGACAAAAACCACATTCTTCTGGAAACTCCACAGCGACTGCACTGATTGTTTGATTAGGAGACAAACTGAGATAAAAGTGGTTTGATGCGCCACTGGAAAGACAAATATGAAAGTAGGCGATTATAAAAAATTTTGAGAGCAACTGCAAACACTTAGTGGTTCTTTTTTTTAAGTTATTAGTTCCCTTCTTTATATGTACCTCTCGTCTTGTGGCTTTGCTTTCATTGCTCTATTTCACAGGAAGATGTAAAAGTAAGAAATGAAACAGCTAAAAATAAACTGGACATTACGCCGCCTTCAGACCTAATATTCATGTGACATCAGTAGGACTCCACTGTAGTTTATTCAATACTTGCTTTTCTTCCAATAGCGTTGACTGATTGATCAAAGGGGAAGGAAGAGGATTTTCCGCATGATTGAGCGAGTTTTACTTCTTGTGCAACATGGGGAAGAAGAACTAAGACGAGTATTGAGAAGTGAGTGGAAGGGCCCACAAGGTGAAGCGCAAACATTACAGTACGCAGAACGAACGGCAAAGGTCAGCACCTCCCCGCTAACACAGAAAAACTCTCACTGTGCGTCATGTATCCCTCAGGCAGCGTGCCAAAATGTCAGCGATTCCTCTGATGCGCACAGATTATGGGCACATGCAGACATCAGAGATCTCTGGCGGCTGCTAGATTAGAGAGCTCCTGTTGGATGACCTCCGGCACGAAACGCACCACATCCTGTCATGCACCGAGAGGGAGCTCCAGTTTCAACATGAATGCAATTACCAGTAAAGCCACAATTACTGGCACACACACACACACACACACACACACAGACTGAAACCTCAGAGAGCATCAGTCTGACCTATGGTACCACCCGCATGCTGACATATATTAATGAATATATGTAAACTCAGTGCAACAGCAGATATGTGAAAACTCACCGCTGGACGACTTAACTGTTGCTCTCACTTGAACACACACACACGGATATAACCCAAGTGTGTAATTTGCATTTTAAGGCGGTTTAAAAATTTTGTGCGTGACAGTGCGTCGGTGCATCTTTGTGTCAGATACAGCAGAGAGGGGAGACGTGTGAGAGACATGCATGCGTGTGAGCTACAGAGAGGAAAAAAAAGAGATGCAGACAGGATGAAAACATGCATGTGTGTGTTTATGTGTTAAATGTTCTGCCCTCGGGTCAGTGTGCTCCGCTCTTTGCTAGATAAAAGCCACTCAGTGTCTATTAATACACCCAGGACAGAGGATCAGAGCCCCTCTTGTCTCCCTTTTTTTTTTTTTTACCCCTCCTCAGCCCTGCCATCCATCTCCTCTCTGCTCTTCTTACCTCCCTCCCCACTGTGCTCCTCTGCCTCAGACTGGAGTGAATTTTCAACACCAAATATCTCCGGCCCGTTTCCTTTGTGTTCTACTTTTAAATCTGTCCTCTAACGTCCTTCTTTGCTGCTGACGAGGTTGAGACGCAACTAAATAAGACACTGAATTTGAAAGTGGCGTTGGTGTCGGGCCATGATTCTCAGTTCTGGTGTTTGAAAAGTATTGCAAACCTAATCACCATTTACAGGACGGCTACATTTGTCCTAATGTGCAGATCGAGCAGCTGAGGCTGATTATGAGAGAAGAGACCTGAACATAACGTAGACCTCAAAATATTCCGAGGAAACTTCTCAGGATGAACAGTCGATGGAGAGAAACGTTTAAAACTTGTGAGTCGTAGTTTCCTGCTTCGTCTCACCTGCATGTCGGAGTTGGTGAAGGTGCATCCGGATATGTAGTTGGTGTGCATGGCGACCGTTTTCTTCTTCGCAGCGAGGTTCTCATTACTGTCCAGTGACAGCGGGATCACTGAGCATTTGTTATCCAATCCGCTTTTGGGAGAGACAGAAAACACGAGTTCAATAATCAACATATTTACACGTTACACTTTATACCGATTACTGGCAGCACTTTTTA
Source organism: Stegastes partitus (assembly GCF_000690725.1). Taxonomy (NCBI): domain Eukaryota; kingdom Metazoa; phylum Chordata; class Actinopteri; family Pomacentridae; genus Stegastes; species Stegastes partitus. The sequence goes on from NW_007578026.1 coordinate 10,042, forward strand.
ATCCATGTGTTACTGTTTACTGTTATGCATTTAGACACCAAGTTAAGTTCCTTGTATGTGAAGACCTACAGTCGTCCTCAAATGTATTCATATCCTTCCATTAAAGAAAAAGCTAAACTCACAATAGTCACTCAAATAACTAGAAACTGAAAAAAGTAATAATAAATAAAAATTTGCTAAATTATAATTTAATGAAATAAGATTGTTGCTGTTGAATTGTGGCTGAAAAGAATAATTAAAAAAAAAAAAAACTGTCCCTGACAAATTAGAGCACTTTGCTGATGAGCAGTGAAATCAGAATACCTGTCAACAGGTGCAGAAGTCTGACTGAGAGTTACAGAAAACACTTGATGGCAGTGATTGGCTCAAAGAGTTGTTCAACTAAATATTAGTTTATCCCATCATGCTTGTTTGCTTGTTTTGTTTTTTGTTGTTTTAAAAATAATATTTCTGTTGAACCACAATTCAATAGCAATGTCATGATTTTCATAAAATTTTGATTTATTATTACTTTTTTCAATTTCAGCTTATTTCAGTCACACCTGTTCTGTTTCCTTCTTTAATGGGAGGCGATGAATACATCTGAGGACGACTGTACTTGGCAATAAAACTAGTGATGCACGATATTCAAATTTCTGGCCGATACTGATGTCCGATATTAAGATTTCTGATATCGCCGATAACCAATATTACCGATGTCGATATTCAGTTTTTGTTCATGCTGAAAAATTAGTCTAAGTAAGCACTGTGAGAACAGGAAACTATTTAAAAGAAGCCCACATTAGACCACATAGTCTTTATTACATAACAAAAGTAAAACATATTTAAACATATTTAACGTTCAAGTCCAGGAACATTTCAGTAAAAACATCTGTGAAATATATCAAATGTAGAGCTGAAGGCGCTGATGTTAGACAATCATTGGTTTTTCACATCGGCTAAATTTGTTCATCGGCCCGATACCGACACATGGGAAAAAACTATATCGGCCGACACCGATGTAGTCGTCTGATTCTGAGTAAACCTGGTTGTCATCGTTCATTATTGTAGATTAAACAGTGTACAAATGCAAAGTTTATGGTATTGAAACAGCCATCTTATTCAAAATGAGTTTACAGTATTCAAAAAGTATAACTCCAGGTGTGTAAAGCAGGAGATGCTTGGAAAAGAGCCTCTGCAGCCATAAACTATCTTTAAAAATTTATAATTTCTCTCTCATGTCAGTAACAACTTTCTCTTTTCCAAATGTATTTTACTTTAGAGGGAAGTTGTCCGTTTTTGATTGTTGGAAAGAATGTCTGTCAGTTAACATATGTGATTAAAAAACAGGTTTAAAACATTCTGTGCACTCACCCACATGCTACAGCACAACCGGAGGGAGCATAAGCACACGCCATGACCCACGTAGTCGGCATAGTCATCCCATGCTCCTGCAGGAGACACGCAAAGAGACGCACAAATGCATTAATAAGAGAGAAACATTTATTAGCAGAAAGGAAAGAGACATTTTATTTAAGAAGCATGAACCTGCCACTCTTCTGTCCCACACAGAGACAGCTGACACGGTGGATCTGGATGATGTATTAACAGGGATTAGGTCCAGCGTGGTTCTGTCTGCTCCATCAGGAGGCTGAATCTCAGCCGTCATTTAAGTGCACTCAAGCACGCGTTCACACACATTCGGTCATAACGGGGGGGGACAGATGGAAGGATAATCTTTTAACGCATATTTCCATGTGATGGCGTCCCCTCTCTCTCTGGGATGAGTTTGGGAGCACCGGACGACCCGCTCAACACCAGCACATATGGTGGAGAGGACACGGGCACGTGAGCGTCCAGAGGAAATAAAAACACTCTGAGCCTTATATAACCGAGCAGAGCAGTGGCTGAGGTTGTATTGGGCAGCAGTCAGGCTTCTGGAAGTAACAGTCCTATTCAGTCAGTCCCCCTCCTCCAAAGACCCTTCATTTGGATGGACATTAAAGTTGGTCTTTAGATTTATGTGAAGAGATATTATTGAAAACAGGATGTGAGTCTCCTACATAGACACATTAATGTAAAGCTTCATGTGAACTTAAATCACTGTTGTTGTGCACACATGAAACCAGAGCTTCCTCATACATGTTGGATCACTTCACTGTTTTAAATCTAGTGAAGGAATTCAGTGTTTCTGCTCTTTGAGGCCAATGATCAACGCAGCATTTACTGATTTATGACACATCTAATGGACAGAGATTTTTTATTTTTTTTTAAATATGAAACATTTATAAATGATGGACTAAATAATTCAACAAATGTGTGTGTTGGTGAACTGATTACTGAGGTTCTTGTGAAAAGAAACTTTTAACCATCATGAAATAAATGCCAGAAAATTCAAATTTTGTGAAACAGAAGTGTTTATTGAACCTTCTGACAAATTAAAGAATTAAAATGAATGAAAACTTGCATTTATGAGTTTTTATTTGTCTCATTGTTGCTACATCCAGCATTTCTGGTGCATGAATTACTGCTCCACGGTGGATGATTGGATCTGAGTGTATACATCAGGTTGATCAGGAAAAACAAATCTCTCACTGATGCTGCAGAGGTTTCAAAACCTCTTGTATCAAATATGATCGATTCGACTTTACAGATGAGTCGTTTTTTTCAACAAAACATTTAACATCCGGCCCCTTAAGTTCAGTTTTCTCTTTAATATGCCCAAAAAAAACCCACACATAGAAGTCAACTCACCTTATTGAGAGTGAATCCATCCCAGACGATCACTTTTCCATCCTGGATGAGAGAAACACACATACGAAAACTCATCAGTCAGACAGTGTGTGTGTGTGTGTGTGTGTGTGTGTGTGTGTGTGCAGCTGTGTACCTGTGAAGAGCTGACCAGGCGACGTTTGTCTTTGCACCAGTCCATACACAGCACCTTGTTCCCGTGACCCTTCAGCACCCGCCTGGTCTTTATGGACAGAGCACCCACCACCTCCACCTTCTCCGCCACCTGGTGCACTGAGGGACCACACACACACACACACACACACACACACACACACACACACACACACCAGACATTAAAACCTTGCAGTGAGGGGAGACACACTTAAATCATTCACAAGCTCTGTTCAAGTTCTTCATTCAAAAATATGACTGAAGCAAAAGTACAGCAGTAGAAGAAGTATTCAAATGATTTAGTTTAGTTAAAGCACCTGAACACGTAAAGATGTTCCACTACGAGTAAAAAATCCTGCATGAAAAGTCCTACTTTAGTCACAGTACATAAGTATGAGCAACATAATGTAGCTACAGGTGAGGCCTCTCTGACTAACATACTGTTATATGTGTGCTGTTGTTAGATGAGTTAGTAGTGGTGGAGCATCAGTGTGTCTGCAGCAGGTGGAGCTACTTGATCTACTGTGTGGATAAATTATAGATAATATCCAACAAAATCACAGAAAACAAAACAAAAACAAAAAACATGTTGGCTGTAAAAACAAAACAAAAACAAAAAAAAACAGCAAAACTACATTATTTGAAATAAAAATGATCTGTTTTAAGGACTGAAAAATCATTTTCTAACTGTTATGTCACTGATGTTCTCTGTTTTGTAAACTACAGATGCTATCCTGTAAAATCATACAAAGTATTCACTCACATGTCGACACCAAAGGCTGTTTTTAGGAAAAGCACATGTTTTTATGACAATGTGTAAATTTAACTTTTTTCCTGAATTCAAATCTTCCAAAAATGATTATTTATCAGATATTTGCTGCTGTTTGGAGATGTGTTGTATTTTTAAAGCATCCCACCAGTTCTTAACAGTTTAGTTTTTACCTCCAAACTTAACTTCTAAACAACAAGCAGACTGAATGAGTTTCACTTTCATCACATTAACCTCCTTCATTAACAAATACAAACTCTCCAGAAGCAGCTAGAGGAAGGCGGAGAGCAGCAGCTGCACGTTTCCACCAGACGGTCAGACGGACGGACGGTGGCTGGTCTGAGGCGGACTTACGCTCCACGTCGTTCAGCTTTCCTCGCTCCTCCTCCAGCTTCTTCTTCAGACTCTCGCATTCTCTCTTCAGATTCGCCAGACTTTCTCCTTTCTGCAGCCCCTGACAGGCCATCTTTAGAGGAGGGAGGACACGGGAGGAAACGGGAGGAAACGGGACGGCGGGTTAAAGGTTTGTTCCAGCGGTCCTGGACAGAGATGCTGCTCCGCTCAGCCTCCTCCTCCTCCTCCTCCTCCTCCTCCTCCCGCTCTGTCCTGGTCTCCTCTCTGATGCGGCGCAGAGCAGCGCAGCTTTATGAGGGTAAAACTACACTTCATTTTAATGAGCCCCACGTGACATAGCAGAGACCTAAATAAATAAATAAATAAATATTTTTTTTGTTTGTCTTTTTTTTATTATTATTTTTTACAGATTTTCTCATATTGTTGAAACGCATAAAAAATATTTTTTTTCAAAGTTGTTCATTTAAATTTAAAAAAAAAAAAAACCTGGATAATGATACATTTCATTATTTAAAACAAAACGCATTTTTAATTTTTTTTTTCTATATTTCTCACAATGTGACAAATATTTCATTTGATAAATGTTCCCCCCCTTTTTTTTCATGTGATTAAGTCTAGAAAATGTATTTAAATGCTGTAACATGACTGTAGTTTTTATAGATGCTTAGTCTCTATATTTAACTGTATCTATTTTGGTGCCCCAGCTGTTGGATTAATGCTTTCTTCTTTCTTTCTTTTCTACTTTTGTTTTTACGCTGCATAAACTACTGTTCATGACTGTTTCTCAGCTCAGGACTCCCTGATCCATTTTTAATTAACTGTAGTTCTTTTACTATGAGGACACTTCCTATTGGAAAAACAAACAAACAAACAAAAAAAATTGTAAAAAAAAATAAAATAAATGTAAAAATCTGATAATGTTGCAGGGTTGCTATAAAAAAATGTGACAATAATGACAAATGTGGAACAATATATATATATATTTTTAGTGAATTCATTTACAGTAAAACTGTATTTTTAGGGTCAGTCTTTGTTAAATGTTAAAACTGCAAAAATACAAATTTTAGATGTTATTTACAGTTTTGGCCTTATTTTTAACAGTCAAAATGTAAATCCATGTAAAAAAAAATAGGACTGACATATTTTTTAAACATGTTTTGAAAATGATTTACTGATCATTTTATTTCATATAACTGCAAGTATTAGTGAAATAATGGCCATTTTTCTGATTTAACTATTAAAAAGGGGGACTTTGAAGTCAAATGTTGTAAAAGAATGAATTACCGTTTGTAAGAACACAGATTTTTGATGTGAACACCATTTTCAGTTTTGGCCTGTTTATTTCTTGTTACAGTTAATATACAAATTAATGTTTTTATTTCTTTAACTTTACCAGTTATTATCTGTAATTTACCAAAACAGAGCAAACCTGTGTAATTAAAGTCTGTTTTTAAATGCAGTCAAAAAACAATTCATGTATGTTCTGAATACTAACTTGTAATTATGAATATATATTAAATATACTAATAATTCCATTAGTTGATGTGATGTGGCCTCTATGTGAAACGCTCCACCTTCATACAGCGTAGAGCAGGCTGAAGATGATCATTATTATAATTTAGTAATGACTTTAAACATTAGCAAGTTCAGTAATGACACTGCAAAATATTAACCAGCTGTCCTTTTCTGCAAATTAATTTTAAATGAAAGTTCCTCTAATAAATTACACTTCAATATGAGTTGCTCGTTTTTACCCGAGGGGGTCATTAAAATATCATTTCATAGAATCATTACATCAGCTCTAAATTTAGGCAGCGAGACTCACACCGGGGTGAGACGACCCGCTGGAATGATTCTATTGGTGCGAGGAAATCAAAGAAAGTGGCTTTCAGGTTGTTTTGACAGTACAAAATAACCTTTATGTAGAAATACACATATAGACACTCTTTTTTAAACTGCCAACATGGGAGTCATGTGGACGGTTATCCATCAGCTTGAACTAAAAAAAAACTTTTTCTGCAGAGGAGGAGGACTGCTGAGGGAAGACAAGCCCTGACAGAATCATTGCCCTGCTCATCTTAGAGTTGTGATGCAGTGACATTAAAGCTGAACAGAATGCATCACTGCCAAACCATTTTATTAAACAATCCAAATTAATCTCTGCACATGTGATCGAACACTAGTGCTGCAGTTATTGTAAGTGCAACATCAAAAGTTTGAAATAAAATCAATGTTATGCACGAGTGACAAGTTTGCATTGATCTAAATTACCCTAGGCTATATTGTAAAAAAAAAAAAAAAAGTTGTGTGTCTGTTTTTAAGTTCATTCAATCAGACATCACACCTCCAGCCTGGGGTGACTTTAGGGTTGCCAGGTCTGACCTGATGCGTGTTGCTGTGGGTTACATTTTGAATTCTCCGGTTGGGTTGATCTTTTTTGAACACAGATTGCATCAACAATATCCACACATAAATAAAAGCACACATCTTAATCACACTCTGTCACACAGACCTGGCAACCCTCCTTCATAACCGAGCAGCTCAGTAAAGCCACAGAGCTGAATATGTTGAACCTGCTTTGTACAGATTTTAGGAGGCGGCTCATCGCTCTGTGTGTGTGTTCTAGACACATGAACACATCCAAGTGGAGGCTCCTTAGTTTAACAGATGCTGCACAAAGTGTCACATCAAAGTGAAGTGTTCCTACACATGTAGCGCTTCAGCTAATATCAGAGCCTCTAGATAAATAAGAGTAGAATCCTCCTGTATCAGAAGCACAAGAATGAAATATGTGCAGGTTTTATTTCTCATTAGAAATAAAATGTCAGTTGTTATTGGATTGTTAGTGAGCAAACCACTGAGCCAAAGTCAAACTTCTAGATAATTCCTACTTTTTTAATGCTTTGTTGTCTCAAAAAGACAACACTTTAGGTCATATTAAAAAAAAACAAGGTGAAATAAACAATTAATTAATCGACTGAAACGCTGCAGCAGCCGTTGGTGAACTTTACCACTTCCACGCAGAAGGAGCAGTAGTTGATGGCCTCGTTCTTGATGTAGATGTTCATCAGAGGACTGGCAGTAGTGCAGTTGTCGCACGGGCCAAAAGTGGCCGCCACGAACGTCTGGTCACACATGGCTGCAGGTGATCAGCGGCACACCTGGAAAACCAACACACAGGTGAAGTCAGAGCTCCACATCACAGCATGGAGGCTTTTACTCTATTGCTTTTTAATTTGAGGCTCTTTTCATTTGTGTGCTGGACTGTGACCACTTGTATGTGTTTGTGTGTGTGTGTGTGTGTGTGTGTGTTGCACTGGAGATAAGCAGCTGGTAATCTAGTCCAGCCTGATCCTTCTCAGAGCTGCAGAGAAGAGCAGCTATTCTGGGAACACACAGTTCACACTCACTGTATCTCTGAGGCGCTGCATGATGAAGGACTTCAGCACTAAATATGGTCGTGCACGTCACAAACCTGCCTTCTACGACTCCTGTAGCTTCACTTCACAGCCCTAGCTTGTTTTAGAATTACACATTTGCCAACATAAACATGAACATTCCTCACATGACACAATAAGACATCAATGTGATCACTTCTCCTCATTTTGTCCTGTTACATTTAGTTACAAATACATTTAGTAAATCACCTTTTAAAGTGAATAAAGCTCATGAACTTTTCGGGCCTTCCATTGACACCAGTATAATATACAGTATACATCATTTCTATACAGAATGAAGTCATGTCACATCAGGGATCATGTGAGGCATTTTATTTCATGTTCCAACACAAACACTCAGTTTCCTCTTAAAGCCTCAATTTAGTTTGTAGCTGGATCATCACAACTGATCACTTTCTGCTGGTAATTGGTAATTATTAAGGTTTTTGTCCTAAATGTAGAGAACTTTCCTTGAGAATGATCTATCAGCTATTTTTCTGTATGTATTTTGCAGGTTTTTAACTAAAACACATGTTCAGCCACGACAGATTTTACAACTTAGCGACATGTATACATACAAACATCAGCTCTGGCAGGATTTATTTCCACCTTTAACTATCGTATCAATGTTAAAAACTGAAGGATAAATCTCACCTTACAGGAGAATGCTTGTCGTTGCTCCGTGCGGCAGCTACCTGGAGACGTAAGAGGAGTTTTGAAGAGGATTGACAGAGAGGGGACAGTAAGCTTCTTAGCAAAGTGTTTAAGCTCTGCTCTGCTTTTACCTCCAGGCTTCGTACCTTCCTGCAGCTTTACCTGCAGGGCCTGGAAGGTTGCTTCTACCGTGTAATCCAGTACATGTAAAATGAAAAAGTCCTTTCAGCTGCATCATGTAATGCACTTTGCCTCTGAATAACAGAAAAGTCTGAATCTCAATTCAAAGGCTGAATTTTCATCAGTGTTCAACCCCTGAAGACCCGGCGTCCACATCACATCACATTTTGGGTTGGATTACCAAAGTAGTTAATTTTTATTCTCATTTATTGTCTCTCTCTTTTGCCGTTTAATCAGATCAAATAGCAAAGAGAAACAAAAAGTGCAGCAAACACGAAGAGGTTAAAGTACAACTGGATGAATTAGTGGATAACTTTGAATTAAATGGCCAAAGTATTTGGAGAACACATTCATCACTGAGTAAATTCTCTGAGTACAGCTTCTTATATTTAAATATTTTCAGGTTTCTTTACTCCTTTATGACAGTAAGCTGAATATCTTTTGATCACTTGAGGAGATCTTGAGCTTTGGGAAACACTGATGAACCTTCAAATTAAAAAAACAAGCAAAAAAACAAAAAAAACAAAACAAAGGTCAGATTACTGCTAATGAAAATAATTTAGTTGCAACACTAGTTTTGTGAAATGTACCACGTGTTTGCTGTTATTACTCCTGCATTCTTCAGCTCCTTATAATTCAGAAAAATGAGCTTCTAGGAAATGACACAACTTTTCCAACAAAGATCATCGCTGCAGGTTGTTGTTCTGTTTTGTTGCCAACAGAATATCCCAGATTGCTTTTGTTGTGTTATATGACTAAAAGAACCACATCCCCCTGCAGATAAGAGCCGACACAAAAGACCTCCCGCTGACACTCCCACAGTGTTGAATTCTTTTATTTTACTTTTACAGATTTGACAATTTATTCCAAGTTTCTTAACGGTGAACACATTCACTAAAGCACAGCTACCAGAAACTACAAACAGTCCAGTTTGTCAAATGTACACATGGGGGTTTTTTTTTGGAGAGGAAACAGGTGGCACCGGCTTCACAGCGGTGCCACAACAGCTGGGGGCGATGACACGTCTTCTGATTTGAACTTTTTTTTTTGTTTTTTTTTTCAATTTTTAAAACGGCACAATTAACGCTAGTGCTCATAAGAACGATGGTAATTTATAATGTCTACGTCGTATCGTACAACCAACTCTCTCCTTCGTGTAGAAACGCAGAGTGAAGGAATGGCATTGTCTCCTGTTTGAGAGCCAAAGAGAAGCCCAGGGGAACAAGACGCTGCAGCAGCTCTGCTCAAAGAAACTAAATGAATGAAGGATTTTTTTGAAAACTAGGCCAGTCTTCTGTCCACTCCATACAGTCTGAGCTGCACGAGTGTGTCTTCATACCTGTGGCTAATAAAACAGCAAAGTGAAGGCAGGGAATGTGCTGGAAGAAGCTTAACGGGGCCACATTTGTGTAAAAAAAAGTATAAATCAAAGCAAAACAAAGCTACTCGGTGTGAAATATTTCCTTTTACAGTCCATCCCCATCTATCTCTGATCAGACTTCCTCTGCTGAGTTGAAAAAGTGCATTCTGGCTGACAGATAAACAACAACCCATCTAGAGACACCGACTGCTGGACAAAAAGGACATCAAAAATAAAAATGATCACATTTAAACAAGATATATTCATTGTACAGTGGAAAAGAAACAAACAAAAAGAAAAATACTGCACGGACAGAACAGAACAGAACAACGCCACGATGCTGATAATGTGTAAGTCATTCAGATAGCAAGTACTTCAGATAAGGCTTCGTCTACAAATGTGCAGCTAAAAAAAAAATCATGATACACTTCATTGTTTAAACATTCATATGCTTGATTAATTCCTTCAGTTGCCGTCTTTCTTGGTACAACCAGCAGATACGTTCTCTTTACACAAGCTGTACGTTCTACTACCTACACATCCAAACAATACGACCAAAGGCTGCTCGACAACATGTGGTCCCGATGAGAGGAGATGGGTTTGTTCTTAAAGACAACACAAAATAGCTTCACAACTTCTCTTTACTGCACTTAAAACATGGCATTTAATGAGATATTTCACCTCCATAGATTTACTCTCTTCATGTGCTGTTTCCCTGCTTTTGTGGAAAGTTGGTGAAAACAAGAGTTTGGTTCAAAATCTCCTCCACGCGTGAGGAGACAATATTGCATCCAAGTGAAACATCTTTTTTTTTGAAAGGTCAGCGGGTGACATAAGGTTCACGTGAGGGCAAGAGGCAAACGTGGTCGACTGTTAATACTGACGGCACAATGGGAAGTAAGTGCTAAACAGGAGGCAGCAGGGAAGACGTGAACGCAGACAAAGGGCTCTTTGTCACAACATGGGCAGAATACCTGACACTCATCCAGCCACTCTCAACTGCACTGTGGTTTCTCTTCATTAAAAAACAAAGAAAACATGCAGGTTAATTTCTGTAGCTGGTAATTGTGCTGAAGCCAAGCCCATGCAGGTTAGATGAGGACAGTAGAAGCAGCAGCAGCAGCACATGCTCTGTGGTTTACACACTGTCTTTGAATTGAAGGACCAAATATTATGTCTGGAACCGAAACTATCTGCGCACCGAAAGACCACCCTGGACTTTGTGCAATTGAGATGTGGAAGAAGTGCAACATATTCTGTATTTTTTTTTGGTAATAAAAGCCCATGTTGTGCTTTCTTGGCCGCTAAACAGGAAGGCAAAGGGTGGAGATGTGACAGGAATCGACCCGCGGAGCTGTTAGTGTTCATGTTGGGGAAACCAGCAGAAGAAAAAAAAAATGTAGTAAAGCTGAAGAAACTCTGCTGAACCAACTTTACAAAAAGCCTCTCCTGTTCATTCTGCTCAATAATACATGGCTTTACAATATACATAAGAAAAGGACAATACTGAAATAAATAACTACATAATGACAATAGTAAAAACATTTTTCATGGTTCTGACTGGAGCCGTGGCCCGAAGAAGACGATTACAGAGAGAGAGAAGAAAAAGAAGCAGTAAGCAAAGTGTAAAGCATATGTCTGAGTGTATGAGTAAACCTCTCTGACGCTCGGCTCTGGCCACAGCTGTAAACGGTAGAAATCGGAGCAGGTTCGAGGGTTTGAACCGTCTCTCCTCGTCTGTGCTACGCCTCATCTGCCACAAACTGAGGCTAAAGATGGTAAAGCGACATCTCTAAGTTTAAGACCTAACAAATGATCTGTGCCGGCACTCGTTAAACTACACTACATAATTTACCTGATATTGACATAAATAGCCTACAACGCAACTAAAACTTAACCCGTCTTTACAGAGCTGTTGGGAAATGGTGCTCCCCCCTCCCATCCCACATCACTTCACACGCATCTTCTGCAATGAGAAAGCTTCTAATCTTAAAAAGGGAGGGCGCAGGTAAGTGCAATAAATAAAATACAGGATATATACTATTCGTATTTATATATATTTATTTATGTATAAATAATATAGTACAGATGATGAGCTTAGTCTTGGCTTGACTGTGTTTTCAGAGAATCAAATGAAACCTTGTCGGCGGTTACCTCGACGTCGGCTGGAGAGAGAGCTAACCTTTGCACATTATCACTCGACTGTCTTCGTAGCAGGACTCACCCAGCGCCTCGCGTTGGGTCTGCGCTCGCGTATCGGTGCAAACATTCTCACCGGAGAATGAGACGATAACAACAACGACTACCTTAACCGTTAACGGAAACACGGAGGAGGGATCGGACCCGGGAAGAGCGTGTACTGGAGGCATTGATCTGGTCCTGTGGCTTCTCTAAGAGGCGGGCGTTTATACAAGCAGTGGACGGATGCTGGCGATTGAAGGACGGATTTAACTGTGGTTTGCTGTGTGTGTGTGTGTGTGTGTGTGTGTGATTTTTAAAGAGAGAAGGTGCACGTGAGTGTAGTCGTGCATGTGTACGCCCAGAGGATGAAAGTACTGTACAGATGTGAGGTTCAGCATGTGTGTCATGTTGGCATGTGAGTCCAGATTTAGACCAGAGACACTGGTGAACATTATAAATGGTTATTTTTTTGGACATTATTTCAGGTTGTGCCAATACAAACATCTAATTTTGGAGTGTATGTGACCCTCAGAAACACCTTTTCCATTTCAATTTTGGGCCAGAGGGTGGCATGTGACTTGGATTTCCGACAGAATGGCTGCAGGGCTCGGATCGGTCCTGTGGGCTCGGGTTAGACACGGGTGAGGAACGCCAGGTTGAGCGAGCTGGGGATCTGGATGGTTTCCAGGGCGAGGGAGGACGGGTTAAACGGGAAGGTGACGGGATATATCATCTTCGTGTCCATCAACAACTGGGGACTCTCACAACGGTCTCGTAGGCGAGTCTGTAGGGAAAGAAAAAGGAGTTGGAAACAGCTCATGTGCATAAGACAAGAGACTAAAAGATTTTGTTAAATGAATCATACTGCAGATCGACATCGGCCTACTAGCCAGGAAGCTACAGTTTAGCTTTTTAATAAAAATCATTTTAAGTTACTTAGGTGCAAAGTTTTCAAATTAAAATTATATAATTGCAAAATTATCATCATTCCAAGAGCTTTAACTGTAAGTAAAAGAGGAAATCTTGGTGAAAGCTGCTGCTTCAGACTTTCTACTCTGTATCCACGGGTCAGATCTGCGGGAGCTGACTTGATATCAAGACAGAAAAGTGAAACATCTTACACATCGTGGGTCAACAAGTACGAACCTGTTTTCACTGTTATAAAAGCTACTGTTGCCTGATAGTGCAGTTTAAGGTCAAACTCATTTGAAATGTGCAAAAATGTTTCAAATGGCTGAGAGGAAGAAAAGTACTTTTAGAACCATAAATATAACACTATCATCTGTTCAGGACAATGTTGGCTAGTAAAGACGAGGACCACCAATTTAATGGCACGTTGGTAAATGTGAAATATTAGTGAAATCTTGTTACTGTTATCACAGAATGTTAAGTTACTGTTAAATGAAAGTGAAAATAATGAGATCAAAGTGGTTTTACAGTGTAGAATAAATAAAAACGTTACCTGTATGGTTCGTATGAATGCAACCGACACTCTCTCCTCAAACTCGTTGACCGGGGTGTAGAGGTTCAGGACCTTCACGATCTGAAAGAGATAGAACACAGAAAAGTTACAAACAGCACTAACCAAAAAAAAAAACTGAGTGCAGTGGCTGGGTTTTTATTTTGTTTTTAGCTTTTAGACAAAAGCTGGGTGTAGTTTAACCCTTTATGGGCCAAGTGACCATATCTGGTAACTTCCTTGGACGTTCAATATGTCCACCCTGTGCCTCTCCTTGAGGTTGAAGAACCATGTGTGTAGTTTTTATATTAGTGCCAATATCACTACCTTATGAAAAATGGCACTAAACAAATGTTCCAGGCTCTTTATAAAAGCTTTGTTACTGGTTTGCATTGAACTCCACTTTGATTTATTTTTTGAGATCAGTCCCACTAAAACCCCAAGAACAACGTTACTGAAGGAACTTTCCAAGCACTTTATAAATACTTTGTTACTGGTTGTGTCAGTATCATTACCTCACACTAAAATGTTTCTAAATAAATGTTTTTGCAGTTTGTTACTTTTTTTTTTTTTTTAACCATAGACGGGCAAGTTACCATATATTGTAACTTTATTAATCTTGATTTGCAACATTTTTGTTTTAAGTCACAAAAGTAAAAATATCTTGAAATATCCTTCAGTAACAGCCTCGGGTTGAAATGTTCATTTTCCAAATATTCCAAGGAGTGCCCTATAAAGGGTTAAAGACAGGAGGGTTTACCTGAGCAGTGGTGAGGGCCAGGCACATGGAGCAGATGGCCTCGGCATCCTCATCAGTCTTCTTCTTCACCTGCAGCAGCTGAGCAGCCTGGATCAGAGGCTCCAGTGTCTCTTTGGCTCCGCAAGTCATCAGACCTTTGTCTCTGAGCCACTCCTCCAGCTGGCTCACATTGTACCTGCACACACACACACGCATTGTAAGTTCAGTGGACACAAGAAAAAGAAAAAAAGAAAAAAAAAAAGGACAACACACATTAAGTCTCCCTCTATCATTTGTCTGTGAGCCTCTACACCTCCTACCTGATCTGCATGCCTTTGCTCCAGGAGCACATGTCTTTGCGTAGCAGCAGGTTGTTGAGGGTCACGGCTCCGATGATGTAGAACTGCTGCTTCACCACCTGCTTGATGAGCTCGGGGTCGGTGCCGTGTTGGCACATGGTGGAGTGGAAGGCGCTGAGCTGCCGCAGGATGGAGTCCAGGGTGTAGGTGCCCTCGTCGGCGATGCTGGACGTCCTCTTACGCAGACCTGTGGGCTTCACCCCTGACACGCCCTGGATGGTCTCGTGTTCCAACATGCCAGACACTGGAGGGAACACAGGCACACTTAACCGCTATACTGAGGACGTTTCTGTCTGTACACAGTAAGAGCAGGGCTTATGATCAATACTGTGATCAATACTGCAGTAGCACTGCATGACACACACCGATCATGGGCTGGAGGATGTTCTCCATGCATTTGATCAGCTGCTGGTAGATCTGGATGGCAAGGTCGCTGATGACTTGTCTGTATTCTGCCAGGTCGAAGTTGGACAGAGAGTGCTCATTCTGCCTGGATGTGTTGTGCTTCATGAATTGCTGAGAGACGCAGAAAAATGTGTGTTAGGAAGGTTCAAGTCAAATAATAATCATGCAAGTCAACAAAATAGGAAATACATATTATTATATTGAATAATGTGTGTCAATATCAGTCCCAAACACTTGTATTCCAAGTTTTTTTCTCTGTTCTATTGCAAAATAATAGAAAAAAGAAAATGCATTGATATCGCAGGAATAACTCTGAATGTATCACAAAAAACTACAATTTTATTCTCTCCTATTACCACATATCTACATACAATACATAACACTGATAAATATTTAGACGTCTCATTAAACTGAAGAGAAGCATTAATCCTGTTTCTGAATGTGTGTGTAACAGAGAGAGACAGTTTCTATGATTGAGTGCGTAATGCGTTGATCTCACCTCGTCTCCGCTGTACTGCTTCAGACAGTGCAGGAAGCGACAGGTGTTGGCCAGCCAGAAGGACACCGTCTCAAAGTCGTCTCCTCGTTTCTGAAAGTAAAAGGAAGAATACAGTATGGTCAAAGAAAACTTTTTCAGCTCAAAACATACTGCAACCAACAGAAAACAGCTGGAGAACTGCAACCCAAAGTTAAAGGGATTACCCGCGTAAATTCACTCAGCAGATGTTATGTTCCAGCTGAAATGACTGAAGTCTGACTTATACAGGTGTTACATCCAACATACATACCTTTAAGATCTTTTTGATGCTGTTGATGGTGGATGTCAGCAGAGTGCGGACCTTCTGGTCATCATTGACATAGTCTGCATGTCTCAGACACATGAACAGGATGTAGGCTGGCAGACCAGGGATCAGATTCACGGCGACACCACGAGGCTTCAGCTCTGCAGAGACAGAGGAGGACTGAGTTTAGTGGAAATACTGTTAGATTTTGTGAACAAACCAGTCATTTTGAAGAGATGAGATTAGTTTCAGGGATTTTGTTTCTAACTCTTTACTGAGAAAGACCTACATAAAACAGACGACTGGGTAGATTGGCTGATGTGAAATCCATACACTTGCGACTCAGTAATTCCTCAAACTGCAACCCCAGAGAAACACTACAAGGTCTAAGAAAAACGTCCATCACTGGCTCTTACCCAGGATAAGATTCTTAACCAGCTTTAGTTCATCCTCCTTCTTGTACTCCAGCATTCCCTGGAAGTCTTTCTCCCTGCGGGGAATGTTGACGGGGTGGATGGGCTCGTCCACCATCTGTCCTGGAGACGTTTGGCCCTCGGCTTGACCGGCTGGGAGGAAACAGTCAGGTAAATTCTGTAGCGTATATCTTTAGATTCTGAAGCTGCAGCTGACAGATGATTTCTCTCTTACCTCCCATCTCCCCAATCCTCTTGGAGTAAACCTTGAGCTGCTTCTTGAGCTTGCGGATGGTTCTGTCCTGTTTCTCCAGCTGCTCCATTAGGTCCTAAAACAGGCCGAGCAACAGTGCGATGGACAGACGGACAGACACAGAGAAGAGATAGAGAATAGTGAGGAACCACTGCAAGCCTCATCTGATACAGACTGCTTCACGCTGCCGCCCTCCAGTGGCAAAAAAGGAGCAATCTGCCACTTTTGTAAATTAGTAAGTTTGCATTGACTAGCAGCTCAAAGACAGGAATCAAAGAGCCAGAAGACAGAGGAAAAATATATTTAAATATATTATAATATCAAGGATAAGAGGATAAGAGGATAAGAGCTAAGTCACACATCTATGACATGGAACCCCTTAAGCCTTGTATTTGGAAAACAAACAAAGCAATTTCAAATTAGTGCTGCTGTGCTGATTGCTTTTTCAGAGGAAGAAGGTTGCAGAACTGTTGCTGGCTGTCAGAAAAGAGAAAAAGCTTCAGAGGTGCTCCGCTGTGAGTTAGCAGACGCTGCTGTAGAGAGTTAGAGCGACACTCGGCGCTACTTCATTCCAAACGCACAACCTCGGTTAGTCCTCACACACACAAACATGCAGGCAAACACACACTGTCTCTACATACAACCATTCGTCGTAAAATGATGACTCGAGCCTCTCGGGATGCTGTGGGGTCTTCGGCCAGGAGTTCCTGTCAGGTGACACCATCCACACAGTTGAGTGTGTGTGTGTGTGATACAGTGCTGCCGGTTATCGTATGTGTGGCCAAAGTGAGGATCAAACCACAAACCCAAAGAGCTCGAGTGACAAAGTTCACACTTCATTAAAGTGCAGGATAGAATTATAGATCAGAATCACGTGGTAACTTTCCTTTTGCTATTTATTGTTTTTATTTTCTAGACAATACGGCTGCATTTCTTATGAGGAGTGATATAATGGAAACGTCAATGATTTTCAGCTTCTTCAAAAGCATTCATTTCAAAGGGTGTTTACTACAGTCAGTGTGCAGCAGAGTCTTGTTTTAAAAGCGGCAAAGTGATTTATTAGCTTTTTCCCTAAAGCCTGAAATCAATACTTTCTGTATTTTTTCTCCACATGACATATGAGGGAAGAATACTAACAAACACTCGCTGTTCTATATCTGCACAGTTGGAGGTCTTCATGTCAGGTTTTTATATACGATCCTGATTGACGGGAAACATTATTTTCTTACGCACTGGTCTTTTTTTGTATATTCGACATGTCTGCAAATGAATGCATATTTAATTAGATAATACTTGATTTGCAAATTTAAGCTCAACATTTCTTTATGTAAGTAATCAACTGAGAAGGTTTCATTCATCAAGGTTTTAGTTTAAATGCTACCCTAATTGCCTGTGGTGGACTCACATTTACCTTCTTGTATTGGTTGCTGACTTCATTCTGTTTAACAGCTGAATACAGACAACAAATGCAACGAGTTATTGTTGTAATTTAAAGGTTTTAACAGACGTACAGATTTCATATCTCAGAGATGTGCCTATTGTGGGCTGCAGGGAGAATTAGATGTAGCTGGTTAGAGTTTACGTTCAGTTAAAGAAAAACAAAATATTAACCCTAAAAAATGCTTTTTAAATTTTTTCCATGTTACAGTTTAACAAACCTTTTCAACAGCAAACTGTCAGTTAATTTTTGTTGTTGTTGCTGGGCAGTTACCTCAGCTCTCGTTATATTACACCTTTAATTTTTTTTAATCCTAATTCTTTATGTGATATTTGTGGGCGTGTTTGTACAGGTGAAGTCTTACTGTTCTATTCCAGACGCTTATATTTTAACTTAGAAACTCTACTGAGACAGTAACTGAGATTTAAGCTGCTGTCTTCCCTCAGCCTGGATGTATCTGTGTGGGAACGTATGCGATTGTGCGTGTACTGTAGCGTACCAGATTCTCGTTGGTGAGCCGGGTGATCTCGTGCTGCAGACTGGCTTCGATTCGGGCCTCTGGAGGCAGCTGGAGGTTTTGGGCCAAGAGCTGCTGCTGACGGTTGTTCTCCTCCTTGACGTTCTGCAGCTCGCCGCGCAACGCCTCCACCTCGCTGTCGTAAGTCCTCCGCTGACTCTGCAGCTGTTGCTCCAGTAACCTGAGGAGGAGGTGGGGAGGAGGGGGGTGAGACCAGAGAGGGGAGGAGGTGAGATGTGCAGAAGAAGAGACAAGAAAAGGAAGCAGATAAGTCAGGTGGAGTGTGTTGGTGAGCAAAGTGTTGGAGAGAAAAACAATCAGCATCAATATGTGAGTGACAGAAAAAAACTGTAAGACTCCCAGTGCTGAGAGAATGAGACATTTAGTGGCTTCCACCAGAGAGAGGCGATGCAGGACAGCAGCAGCATGCTGTGCAGACACGACCAGCAGCCCTGAATCCAGTCGGTCTTCATGACACTCATTCAATCTGCTCAGTCTTTAAGCTCCACTCTTCTCAGGGTGGTTTTGGGAGCGGTCAGGCTCAGAGACAGAGCAGGTAGAGCTGACCGGGGTTTTCATTTGGCAAACAGTTAGCCAACATGCAGTATTCTTCACATTATGGAAACTACAGTAGCAGCTACTACACACTACATGAAAGGTGCCCTGTGGAGTGTTCTTGGCTTCGCTTAGGTTTATTTTTAGCACGCTTTCTGTGCATCCCTGAGGTCTAACAAGTACATTTCCTGCTTCTAAAAACAGTAAAGCCATTTGGTTGAGTGTTTTAAATCTAGCATCATTTCAATCCATGTTTACAACTTGCACTCTTCTTCTTTCCTGTCTACGTGCATCACCGCCTGACACCTCTGTGTTGTCTGTACACAAGAAAACCAAAAACAGCAACCCACTCACACCAAGACATCTCCGTATCAGTACTAGAGGCCTCCACAGGGAACCTTTACTTGGTTGTTTATGTTCTCAATAAAGTTAGTTCATTTCTCCACAAGTAGTTTTAAGGCTGTCAAATAAAAGTAGCAGTCCGACGGTGAAAGATCTGAGTCAAATAGCGTTTGTAGAGAGTTCTCTCAGGACAGGAACACAGAGGTTTTTCTCATCATATTCTGACAACTCGTACGTCGGAAAGTAAGCTGCTGGTGATGAAACCAAATTGATTGGTTTAGGAATCTAGTCCATCCAGCATCACAAGCAACACTATTTGTGAAAAGGTCTGAAGTAGATATTGATTTACGTGAACCTGTAACACTTAGTGGTCTGTTCTTATAATAAATAAGTAAAACAAGGTCAGTGCGAAGAAGGAACATTTTTCTGTACTACAATAAATAAAACCCTCAAAAACCTATTTATAAATTACTATATATTACACATCACATGTAGACATTTGACTTTTTACAGTTTTTTTGTAGCACACAACCCTGTAAAGAACTGTGTGAGAGTTTTTGACAGAAAAATCTCTATTGTGCCACTTTTAAAAAAAATATACATTACTGGTATGTCCTATACAATGAGCCTTTGAGATATATTAAAAAAACATAAAACATAGAACCTAATAAGCAAATAATGTGAGTGTCAGCCCTTGGTCCAAAAGCTTTTTGTTTTTGTGGATTTGCCAGTTAAAACAGTTCTTAAATCTGTCCTCTCAGTCACAACAACCAAAGTACAAGCAATACTATGTGAGAGAAAACTCTGAAAGGTCGATAGAGTGCGTGAGAGAAATGATTTGAATGAAGAAACACAGCAGCACACATCCTTTCCCGTGACAAAAGGCAAACATGTCATGCTAAAAAACAAGAAAATCACGCTTGTGTTTGAAACACAGTTACACCTGATGGTCTCCTTTAAGCCCTGATTAACCAGCCACAGCTCTCCGTCCTCATTCAGCTTATGGAAGTCTGGAGCAGCGGATCTGACCGACACACAACACAAAGGAACATGAACAACACAATAACAAAAAGCAAAATGAGGGAAAGGCTGGGTGGAGTAGGAGGAGGAGGAGTGCAGACTGACAGGAACAAGAAAAGGCCTATCTTTCCCAGAGGTGTGGGTATGTGTGCATGTAAAAACTCCTGTTTATGGACTGTGATGATATTGAAGCAGTAAAATCTGTAGTGTGACATAAACTTAATGTCACTGTAATGGAAAATCTTAACACGCTTCCATTAGTTTATTTATTCCATAACTAACACATTGCATTTCAGCTGATACCACACACTTAATGTTTTATCGCTCTACTGCCTGTAACAGTGGTATCATACTTTCTTTTGTATGTGTAGCCTGCAGTAATGTACATCTAGATGAGCTGTAGCTGTTCTAGTGAATACTGAAATGTACTGATTGAACTCTAATGTCAGTGTGTGAACATCGAAGGGCACAAGCAACAAATGAAGCAGAAAAATGCAGTGATGCAAAGCACAACTTCTGGAGGAGGTATTGTTAGTGACCTGGTGAGTTTCCAACACCTTGTGTACCGTATCTATTATTTAAACAGTGTATGCATGTGTTGTTTAGAGGTCAATGGAATGAGCACAGCTGGCTAAAGTGGAAAGTGGATGTAATAACTGAAAGAAAAACTATGGAAAACATAGCAGGTGTAGTTTTTTTAGTAGGTATCAACACACACTTCCTTCAAAGTGTGCTGTGCATTTCTGCTTCAACACAAACACAAAAACATGGGTAATTTCATGCAGTATTCATGCCAAACTCATTCCATACAGCTGAAGCAGGAGTGCTTCTACGATCGCATCTGAACTACAGGCGGTGTGTGAGTGACTCTGTGAACAAACTAAAACTAAAAGTTGGATCTCTAACAGCTCAAACATTTCCATGCTTTTGTGCCACAAATCAGCTGCTCTAACTACATCATGACAATAAGACCAGAGCTGCTGGATCTATTCTACACAACCTGTAACTTTGCTCTGAGCGAAAACAGAAGCTATGTTGAGTTATCGTGCAGAACTTCAATTCCTTTAATTCCTGAGAAGCTAATAAGTACACACTGTTGACAGTACAAAAGTATATCCTTGTTCTCTTAAATCTACACTGAAGCCAGAGTCGTATGTTATTCATCATGCTGTTAGGGCAGGAAACATCACGCTCAAGCTATCATCAGCACTACAAAGTGAAAACAGTGTGTCAGCTTCGGTAACATCTGTTGTTTTTAACTTTTTCAACCCTGTTCAGCGACAGCGTGGCCATGCATGCTCTGCTCCATGATGCATGGGCCACGTCTCATCGGTTACCTCAGCCTACTCAGGAGATCACTGACTTCCAGCGGCTGACGCATGAACCTGGGAGAGCTGACAGGACAGACAAGGTGTTCACAAACACACACACACATACACACACACACAGTGCTCGCACATACATCATATTTACAGCGGAAGTAAAGCTTAGTGACACATTAAAGTAGACAAATGAAAGCTGATGGAGCCACGGCTTGGAAGAGAGCCAATACAGACATGGAGATGAGGAGGAGAAATGGTGGTAACACAGTACCTGTTGGTGTCTTTGAGGCCTACATAAGCTTGCTTGACTTCAGCATCCTTCAGTTTTGTGACATCATCAGCATACACCGAGGGCTCGGTCATGGTCTCCTAGAAATAATGAGAGAGAAGAAGGACGAGATATTAGCACAGGTTACGACAAACAAAGAGGGACAGATGGGAAAGAATAACAACACATTTACTGACCAAGCCGCTATAGCTGCATAACTATTACTATCACTAATGGAAGTTGTCCTTTCACTGTCAACATCAGTTTAGCTGCAGGCTGTGACTCTTCCTGTCAGCCAGTTGGAGCCTCGGGTCCAACATAAGATGTTACAGTGACAGACATGTATCTATGGAGGAAGGTTGCCTACTGCAGTGGCCTCTTCTTCTAGCTTTTAGAAGACTAGACGTGCTGATAGCTGAGCATCAGCTGATGGCCAACAGAAGCTGAAGGTCACTTGAGATCAAAACTTTGATCGCTTTTGAACATGTTTGAACAGGAAACATGTGACAGCTGTGTGACAGTTTGGTATGAAGACAAGGATCATTTTTATTCGCGCATAATGAGACAGTGGGAGTCAGAACATCTGCACATCTGTTTAGCTACAGGTTACCACAGCAAACACACTGTTTAGTCGCTTAGCTACTCAACAACTAGTAAAACTAATTCAAATATAATGCTCTGCATTCATTCACATTAATACAAAGTCACAGTTTTAGCTCGCAGAGAGCTTTCATTTAGTGGTCACATCTGTCCTCAGGGTCAGAATGTACTGCAAGCTGTGTTTACGAGGATGGATGCAGAAAATCTGCTGTAAAATGACCACTGAGCAAGAACACTTTGTGACATTAAGGGAAACAAAGAGTCCAACAGACAAAGCGCGAGACAGATGAGATCATCAAACCACATACTAGCAAAGATGAGGTCTGAATGTAAAGCCTCTTAGAGTAAGAACACTGATCTTGTGTTTGCTGTCGTTGCTGTTCTCTTTGGTGAAAGTTGTCACGTTAAAGAGAAATTACACTTTTGAACGCATTACTTCTTTACACTTATTGATGTCGGATTTCATGGCCTATCTCCCTCAAACCCGGTTAGCAATTTCCCACATTCCCTGGAGAACAGATGTTAACTTGTTTAATTCAGCATGTGGAAGTAGAAAGAAAGAGTTTCGGTGGTGACAGGAGGAAAGGACAAGAATTAAAGAAAACCAATACCACCATTTTTTCTTTAACTTTTACCGACCGGCACTAAAACTTTTTTAGTTTTAGCAACATGGAGAGTTAATGTTAGCACCTGGCATACAACAGTTTTGGGGTTTTCATGAATTAAGGGCTATTAATTAATTTACTTTAACATTTTGTCCCAGCAGCAAAGGTAAGAGCTGCTCTTGTTTTTGAATAAAACCAGCACAACCTGCGTCATTCTCTTGTTGCGCAGTTTACTGAGATGACAAGTGAAACAGATTCTCTGGGATCAGCTTTCTCACCTCAGGATGTTTCAGACACAGGACAGACAGTGAAAAAGTGTCAAATACTCATGCATGATACAATTTTTCAACTGTACCTTCTCATCCTGTGGGAGAGCGTGAATGGAGGGGAGAAGGTGGAGACAGGAGAGTTAGACTGTGAGAGCTGGGACAGTGACAGCATTCGCAACATACACTAAACAATGATCTGAAGTGTGTTTTATCCTCAAAATGTGCAGCTAAAAAAATGTCGACTTCTAAATAAAGTTTTGTTCATTGCTCGTCTTTCTGATGAACAACAATGACTGAGAAGTCTCAGGTTTTACTGGTTTCCTGGACTCCATGAACACAGAATAAAAGTTACTGTTTAAAAAGAACAGCGGAACTCTGAAATCTGGATTTCTAGCAAAATGTAAAAGAAAATCTCATCACTCTTAAGGCCAGAGGAGATTTCTGATAGATTTCTTTGTTACTCTTTAGTGAGAACTCACTAACAAACAGACAAAAGCAGACAGGGTGAAAACACATAAATGTAAGAAGGTGGATGCAAGCAAGCAGGGTACCATCCACCTACACCTAAAACAGACACCAAGTGACCAAAGAGCCTAAACAGTCAGTTACTTGCAGACAGTAACATGCTGAGGACTAAACCACTTCTTGGCTTTCTCTGTTTGAATGCTGATGACACAGCCTACCTTGTGGTGCATGGCCTCCTTCTGGCTGACCAGCTGGGAGCGCAGGATCAGCACCTCCTCCTTGCGGACTTCCAGCTCCTCACAGGAGGCGTTGAGCTGGTCCAAGAGCACCTTGTAGGCTGGTGAACCCGGGGCCCCGGCACCTGTAGCTGCATTACCCAGCAGACTTTGCCTCATTTCTGCCAGATCATGTTTCAGCTTCTTGTTCTCTGACTCCAGCTCCTGACGCTGAGAGATGAAAGAGTGAAGCGTCAGAGGGTTACAGTTATAACAACAAGAGGCAAATGAGGCAACGCTTGAATTTACTGTAACAAAATGAGTCACTCTCTGGTGTCAGCGGAAGGTGCATGTGTTAGCGTTGCTGTATTTCTACTTTACTCGCTTACCTTCAGAGATTCGTACTCCAGCTCTGCTCCACGAGCCTTTTTAAACTCCTCATCATCCTTGAACGCAAAGAAAAACATGGTGATGACCAGAACAGCTTCAGTCTAAATACGTTTTTGTTAACTAAAGCAGGACAACTAAAGTGAAAAATGGTATCAAAAGTTTTCCATTTTGTACTGACCTAGCGTTACTGTATGTTCACAACCCTGTTCCTATGTGACTGCATAGTACAAAGTTTCCTATCATGGAACGAATCTTTACTGTCATTACATCATGAAATTTCGCCAGGCTTTCTACTCAGTATACAGCTAAAAACATTTTAAAAGACACGTTAGAAAAGCTGACAAGCAAGCACACATACAAAGATATGTAGTTTGTGAAAAAAGTGATATATTTCAGTGAGTACCCTGGCTCTAGCCCGCTGGAACTGCTCCTCTTTGTTTTCCAGTTCGTTGCGCAGCGACTGCTTTTCTTGTTCTAGCTCTGTAAGACGTTTCTGTAGTTTGAGAGTCAGAGACGTGTCTATCCCTCTTGTTACATCCTACATGAAAAAGAAACATCACAACAGAGTTTATGTCCAGGGTAAAGTATTTAAATGCTATGTTCAAATGAAAAGTTTACAAAATCTGTTTACAAAATCCTGGTTTCTCCTTCATGCTACAGTCAGTGTTAATGCCAGTTGTCTTACTTCGCGGACACGGGAACCGTCTTCTAATTCGGCGTACTCTGAGTTGTAGGTGTACTCGGATTCGTTGCTGCTGTGGGTGGAATCTGTTCTCCTGTGGCCAGGCTTGGAAACGTTCTGCAAATAGAAGAGAAAAATCAGCCTTTCAATTTTAAATACTATTGATTCGAGCTCTCTGCTGTGTGTACAGACTGAGGGTGCAGTTAACTGACGAGCACTACCAACCGTTTGCCTTCTGGTGCAGCAGCAATGTGAATCTTACAGCAAGGAAAATACACAGACTCGGTACTTCTGTTGTGTCACTGTTTATGGACGTTAAAACGTGGAGTTGAATGAAAGCGCTGTTGAATGTGTTTGATTGTGCACGTAAATAAGAGCCTCTCATCAGTGCCAAATGGGATTTAGAGCGAATGTTTCTTACCGAAGAAAGAACCATCTCTTCTTTCAGGTCGTCGTATTTCTCCTCTAGGCGAAGGTGTTCTGTCAGGAGATTCTGGTAGCGAGAGCGCTCCTCGTTCAGATCTGTCTCGAGCTGCTGAGTCTCCTGTGCTATTGCACGAGTCATTTTCTCTGATGGGACAAAAGGTTAAATGTTTCAGGATGACTGCGTGTAACTCTTGCTGCTGCAGGATGTAATTTGGATGTAGGTGAGCTTACCGGTCATCTGCTGACTCTGTTCCTGAATCGACCTGTTCAAGTCGTCCTTCTCTTTCTTCAGCAACCCGTTCTGATCCTTCAGCTCCGACACCATCTGAACACACGCAAAAATGATCCTTTAGTCACATCTTGTGTAAGGCAGGTGGCTGTAAGCATCTTGAGTAAAACAGCTTGAATCCATTCTACAGAGCTAAATCTGCGACATTTGTTTTGCACATCTAACATCAGACTGTAACTACAGTTTCAAAAGACACTCATTTAGAAAAACCTCCTAGGATATTTTAGAGGCGTCGCACTACTACAGGTTTGTACTCTGACCTCAAGAAGGAGAGAAAGAAATGCAGCAACAACAACAAATAAAGTCTAAACTAACCACTGAAAAAGAATTCCACTAGAAACTTGAATAGAGATTAATTACAGGGAAACCAAAAAGCTTGTGTTTCGACAATTTGCCTTGATTGGAACTTCATCTATTAGGGGAAGTCATCTCACTCAATCTCAGAGCCTCCAGGCACTGATAAAATAAGGGCAGGCAATGAAGGGAAACGACAACAAACTAGTCACAGCTCACACACAGCTGCTACCTCACTAACACACTGCTCTCCTGTGCTCACCTGCCCCGAGGCAACACTGGCCTCTGAGCTCACCGTGTGCCCAATTCCCCCTGGTTCGCTGCGGCCCCTAAATTATGGGAAAAAGTGGTTTTCCTCCGATGCCAATATGCACAGTCAGGCAACAGAAATTTATTTTGGGATATATATATTCAGGGAACCGTGGGAGATTCTACCTAGCAGGAGCTGTTCCTACTAATCTTTGTTTTAAACTAAAACAGGACTTTCAACAGCTACGGTCTCAGAAAGAAGACGAGGAGGTTAAAGGACAGAAGAGAAAAAAAAAAACGTTGCTTGTTTAAATTTAACTGCAGCAAGTTTTTCTGAAATTCAAAATGTACATATAATTTATCAGGAACATATCCAGTATCCACCCAACTTATCAGGAATGTTTCAGATTGCTAAAATAAAGAACATGGAGGTCCTGAGAATACTGACCTACACCCTTGATGACAATACTGAAGGATTTATGAAGAGATGGTGACCTATCCTGGACAATGTGGACATTATGGACCCATTTTAGTCTGGATTTTGCTCTCTTAAGTCAACACTATTCCAGTCAATTTAGGAAACAATGACACCCTGGTGGTGGAGAGGGGTGAATTTCTTGTTTGTTGGTGTGTATGGTTTGTTTTTTTAAATCTTTGTTCACTTGACTGTTTGTTTTCTTTTTGATACCTGCTGTATGTTCATGCCTGTTCAGTGGCTTTAAAAAAAATGTGGGAAAATAAGGTTCAGTTTTGTATTGTTTTGGTCCTGTACAAAAATACAATCCTCAATAAAGAGAAAAACAAAGAAGAAGAATATGAAAGAAGAGAGTGAGAAATGGGGACAGACAGAAACGCATATGATACCACTGTATATCCACTGTGCACAGGGAGCTGGAGGATCAGGGAAACAGAGGAGTAATGGGCTGATACAGAAGTCTTACTTTCTCCATTTCGTCCCTGTAGGTCTGCGCCCAGTCCTCGATGGTCTTCTTCTCCTGCTGCGTGGCACTCAGTTCCTTCCTCAGCCTCTCCAGCTCCTCCAGCAGAGATGACACCTGGTTGGCCTTGTTCTTGGCGTCCTCCTCCACCCCGCGCAGTCGGCTCAGCTCGCCACGCATCCGCTCGCTCTCTGCTGTGTAGGAAGTCTCCAGGCCAACTAACCTTTCGTTCACCACCCGATTTTCCTTATGCTGGAGATAGAAAAGGGGAAAAAAGGCCCCCAATTTAATTAATAAATGAAGACAATATATTTCATAGAACCTGGAATCATAGATCAACATGTTACCTGCTCGTCGATCTTCCTCTGCAGCTGCATGATTTTGTTCTCCATGCCTTTGTTGAGCTTCTTGAAGTGCTCCACTGAGCGAGCCTCAATCTTCAACTTCTTCAACTCACGCCTGGCCTTCATCCTGCGAATGCAGCACTGCAGGTAGACGATGGAGACAAGGCAGCGCTTGTACCAGCACCGAGCCAACCAGCCACGGATGTGCTTCTGAATGATGACGGCCGAAGCCTGCCGCAGAAGCTATAGACAGACACAGAGAGTCATGGAAAGAAGAGAAATTAAACCAAATGTAAGGATGTACCTGTTGTGCAAACAAAACTGAAAGACTGTCCAGAGACGTTACAAAATTTTGTAGCTAGAGAAAAAACAAAGCTGCAACAGAAAGAATGTTTTTGGCTTGGCTCAAGTCTTACCCCCTGATATTTCTGCCGGGCCATGTAAGCCCTGAGGATAGTCTGCATGGCCAGAGCGGCAGCCTGCTTCTGCCTGTAGCGCTTCTTCTCCACGTACATCTTCTGGTACTTCTGGATGATGATGGCTGCCTGAGTGCGGCGCATAAACTTGACCAGGCTGAGGAGAGGCGAGGGAGAGCAAGTCATGATTTCCATGATTACTGATTATAACATGTACATGTCATGTTCGCATAACTTTAGCCTTCTTTTAGTTCAGCCTTATGCTTTGTTAAGTGCTACAGTACTCAAAACAAATCATTTTACCCTGCGCTGTTTTGACAATAAGGAATTTACATGCTCGTAAGAGAAGTGAGTATGTGGTTCGGCTGACTCACCAGCGGGCCTGGTATCCTCTGGTAAATCTTTGGATGGTGATGGCAGCGCAGCGCTTGCGCAGATACTTCTTGCGTGCCAACCAGCAGCGGATAGTTTTCTGGATGCGGATGCAGGCAGCACGCAGCTTGTCTGCCCTCAGCTTCTCCAGGTAAGCCACCTGGCCAGCCCTGAAGAAGATCTTAGTCTTACCAAACTGATATTTATCCTGGTCCTAAAGGAGGAAAGGAAAATGCAGGGGTGAGTTAAAGAATCTTTGATGACTTTAAAGACACGAGCAACACAAACAACAAAATATTTGTTATTATCTATTGTTAAACTTTAAATGGTACTTTTAAGAGGAAAAAAGAAAACCTATCTGACCTGCACTAATTTCTCCAGAACATTCCTGCAGGTCAACTTCTTGTCGGGAAGCACGTCCTTCTGTTTCATTAGTACTCTGTAACGGCTGAAGAACTCCTGGTACGTCCACCTGAGACACACACACAAATTTAAAAACTGAAATGATCCAAACTTTTCTGTCTGCTTAAGCATTAAGACTCCACTGTGGAGGTCAACTTTCATTTGCCTTCTGCTAAGCTACGAAGGACACAACACATACAGTACTTAACACAGCGTGAGAATCAGTCAAAGTGTTGCTGGGACTCATCGATACCTGGATGGGAAGCCTGCAGCAGAGATACGGATGGTTTCTAGGACACCACAGGCTCTGAGCTGCTGCACCGCACGTTTGGGATCAAACCTGCCGACAACAAACAACCACAATCAATACGGCCACTAAGAAGTGCGGCTAAACTAAGAGAGTGACTAAAGCTCAAATGTGGTGCATGATTGAGTAATGACAGCAATGTTCTGCAAATGAAGATGCAGTGTTGCCTATTAAAATTAATGATGTCATTTTACTGCTGTCTACAATCTGAACTGAGAGGCTAAAATTCCTTCATGCTGCCAAAGAACAACAATTCAATTGAGACTACAACTCAGAAAATTAAAAAAAAAGAGAGAGAGGACACTTACGAGAAGGCCATCTTAAAGTCATTAGGTTTGATGCAGCGGACGTAGTGTGGGGTGGTTGCGTTCAAAGTCTCCATCAGCATTTGTAAAGAGTTACGAAACTAAGAGAGAGAGGAGGACCATCATCATCATCATCATCATCAATCCATGAATACTATTCGGTTGAAAACATGCTTAAAAATTAGCTTTGGATAGCTATCAAATCCACAAACTGCTGCTCCAAATATTATAATCAATATTAAAACAACTCAGCAGAAATGCTAATCTTTGGAGTGGAATAGGTTGTAATTTATAGTATTTTGATTCTTGATATACAGCAAAACAAACTGGATTTAATGTTTATTGTGCTGGCGTAACTGCATCATACAACTCTGACTTCAGATCTAAATGTAAGTCATAGCCCCTCATCTCACACAGCAGCAGCAGCAGCAGCAGCACACGGGCACAATGTAAATACGTATATAACATACAGACATATAGACACAAATGCATAAACAAAACATAGACCCGACTGCAGCTCGTACACAATGTACACTGCATTTTAGTTCAAAATGTCTTTATTCTTTATTATTCATGACATTTCTTTCTATTTTAGGGAATGTTTTAGTTATTGCGCAGCTTCGTGAGACAGACGCTTTGCATTTCACTGCTCGCACTGTATGTAACAAAATCAAACTCTTGATTCTTGAATAACATCTGTCTAATGCACAAAAGTAGTTTGATGCTGAGATACCCACCTGACAGCCGACTGTCTTCTTGTGCTCCTTGCTGCTCTTTTCCCGGCCCTTGTCGGGTTTGATGCTGAGGCGGGTTCGGCCTCCGGTTCCTTGGACCTGACCAGTGGGGCTGGTCGCTTTCTCCTCATCCTGGAACAGCTCCACCAGCAGGTCAAACTGGGAAAAGCAATCCACTTACAGTCACAAACAGAGCGGCTGGTAGCAGCATTAGACGCTGCAGGCAATACTGAGTCAATTTATCATTTAGTTTCATTTCCTCCTGGATATACCGTTAAATCAGTGCAACTACTACAGATCACATATAACTAAAAATGTAGAATCTCCTTATAGACATGCGTTTTTCTTACCGTGCAGCGCATACAGGCTTACAAAGCAGGATGACAGCTATATTTTGAGCATTTGCCGCTTTAAAGACCATATTATTGACTTTCTTTTAAAACACACATGTCTAGTAATTTAATGTAGATACAAACATAAGAGTTAATTCATCTCAACATTGTCACACACTGACAGCTGACAGTAGATGAGTAGATGTCACTTGATTTGTTGATTAGTGTTTGTTAAACTCGTTCAGTCAGACTTGACACAATGCTATAAAGAAAAAAAATCAAGAGAAAAGGTTATGTTGTTTCATATATGACAGTGTGCAGTGGCCATATATGGCTGCATGACGTTACTTTGCCATGACGTAAATAGTACAATGAATGACGTTTGTCTTTTAGTAAAGCACGCTGTTCCATATAACGCTGAGGTTATATGTGGAGGATGCTGTGTTATGTGTGCAGCTTCAGGTCCTCCTGCTGTGCTTAGAGCGGTGCCATGCTGCTTCTCTAACCAGCGTCATTAAGCAGGACAGCCACAGCCACAAAGGCTTTACGTGCTGCTCGCTCTCAGCATCACTCTGAAAGATAAAAATACCCTCCTTCCTTCATCCCTTGTTTCTATGTTGAATCCCCTTTTCCCCACCCACAGTGCCTTCAGTGCTCCCCATGCAGCAAACAAAGGCACACACACACACACACAACTTCAATCCCTTTAGTGCAGTTATAGTGTAATAACTCAGTGCCATAAAGAGAGCCAAGGAAGGAGGAAAGGTAAGGAGAGAAAAAAAAAAGGAGCTAAATGAGGAGCTACAGGCGGACCAGCGTTGTAAGAACGCTTCTGTTTACCTTCTGCTGGCAGGGAAGGTTGTCATGATGAGGACAGAACCAAACATACATGGACAACACATGGAGACACAGTGACACAATGACATTAAAAGGAAAGGTTAACGAAAACCCAAATACCCAAAAATCATTATCACTACCATCCAAAATTAAACAGCACATCTATGATTCAAACTGAAAAGAACATGAAAACAGGCAGACTAATGAAGCTGAAATGGATGGAAGGAAACATGATTTTCTCGCCCAAAAACATTTTTTCACTGACTGCATGAACAATGAAGCAAATCTGTGGCAGTTTATCTCTTGCAATTCCGATCAAATTCCCAAATCGCAGTGCATCATGGGAAATCACTGTATCAAGCATTTCTGTAAAGCATCATATTGATTAGACTTGCAAGCAGACGTCGGCATGAATGCAAAACTGTGTGTCTTGCAGGTCCCCGTGCAGCTTTGAGCTGGGGAGCACTAATGTCTGTTCAATATCTGTACAGGGAGCCTTTACAACATCGCAATACTGAACAGTGTGCATGTATCAGTAGTAATTATACTGTGCTCAAAGGCAGATTGCTAAAATAAAAAGACAGTACTTTATGCCAACGAGGCAAGAAACAAACATTCAGATTTTTTTTTTCTTCAAAACAATGAAATTATTGTGCAAACTTTGGGTTCCTGATTCAATTTTGAAATAACAGACTTGTTGCAGTTGTTCATGCCGTAAGTTTTCCTGTGCAATGAGGGGTTATTATTTATAACAATCTGGGTGTGTCCCATTTTGTTTCTGAAGTTGTTTAAATAGTCTGCTCATGAACTGCTGATGGCTTGTGTCTTGATAAATTTGTTGTAGAGATGTCACCCTGTTCCATGACCTCAGCGACCTCCTTAATCAATACTGACAGAAATCATAAATCTTGACAGGACAATAACAATGAAGTTGCAGGAAACCAGAATGTTTCTGAAGCTCTAAAAGATCAAAAGATCCTGAGATGACAAATGGTGTTCACTGTGTCGGTGCATTTCTGAGGAGGAACTCACAATCCTGAGATCTTTTTCTTTTCATGTACAGTTACAAACAACAGAATTTCCTCGATGATTTACATCAAGGAGATTCAGTTGTTTGCTATTTTATGTTATCTATAAATGTGTTAAATAATGATTTAATGAACAATTAGCTGTGAAATGTTTTTTTTTTTCAAATACTCTGTCATTTTCTGTAATATTTTGTATTCTGACGGTTGAGGGCTAAATACATGTTCTAATGTTTACAAGCTCACAGGTAATGAAGCAGAGGAGTGCCAATAAAGAAAACAGGAACAAAGCTCGACTTGCAGGCCTGTTCTTTAAATCTGATCCTTTTCTGATTGACATTTTATGTAATTTTCATTGATGAAGTCACGTATGGATAAAGTATCAGCTCACACACAAAGAATGATGGGATGAGCTTGGCAGGAAGCTAAAAAGAAACTTAATTAGACTAAATCTCATTAAGAGGTCCTAACCCTTGTAATCCCAATTGTTTCGGTATTGTCATTGATTTCCATGGCAACAGACTACGAGTCTGTGTGTGGTGTGTGTGTGTGTGTGTGTGTGTGTGTGTGTGTGTGTGTGTTAGGAGGTCTTGTTAGAGGTTAGAGCAGCCAGTATTCATATTTCAACCCTTACCCAATACTGCTTTTGCTGAGGTCTACAAAAGAACAGTAGGAGGTCACTGTGAGCATTTTTTG
Organism: Stegastes partitus; assembly: GCF_000690725.1. Taxonomy (NCBI): domain Eukaryota; kingdom Metazoa; phylum Chordata; class Actinopteri; family Pomacentridae; genus Stegastes; species Stegastes partitus. Next base: position 42,924 of record NW_007578026.1, read on the forward strand.
ACAATCATACTTCATCATAGTGTGTATGTGTGCAGGTGTGTGTGTGTGTGTGTGTGTGTGCGCGCGCGTGTGTGTGCAGCCAAAACAGCAGTGAGGATTTAAAAGGCTTAGGTCTGTCTTGACCCAACAAGGTTTTACACACTGATCCTGAACCAAGACCAAAACACACACACCCACACATACGCACACACACACACACACACACACCCACGTGATGTTAATTCAAACCTGATCCAGCAAATTGAGCCTTAACAGCACGTGCATGTGTGTGTGTGTGTAGACAGACTAGACCTCTAGTAGTGCCTCATATAAAGTTTACTAGGAAGGAACACGATGTCACTTACAAAATGTGTCCATTTATAAGGCTGAATATCGCTACATTGTTGTATTTATGCACTGAATTTGTTTAAACTTTTCTGCCATTCATCATGTACATATTGGAGTTTCCACAAGCCAGTGACCCAACTTAGTGTGTGTTGTGTTCAGTATTACATGTTATGTGTAAATATAACCTATATGTTTGTGACAATTTATCTCCAAGACTGAGAATTTATCATCACTGCTGTCGTCAACGTCATCTTCACTTGGCCACTGGAGGGCGCTGCTTCCCTGAGCCTTCAGGTGACACCTTTAGTCAGTAAAAGACCATTTTTCTAAACAGACACCAGGTGCCACAACTCTGCAGAGCCTGCTGACTTCCTGATTTGTATTTCAGTAGATGCATCATAATACCTGAAGTGCTCCAATAGCTAACAAGACACTGATTGAGCATAATCTGTTTTTGAATGATTGTATACATCATAATGTAGATGTTTGTGTGACTCACCTTGCTGGCCTTCAGCACATTGATCTGTTCTTCATTTACCGTGTCCTTGTTTTTCTCCAGGAAACCATCACACTGGTATTCTACCTGTTCAACGAAAAAAAACCAGCACAGCTTGTGTTACCACTGGGAGGGCATTTCACTGGGAACCAGTAACATGCTCCTATTTTTAAGTCAAACAGAGGTTCATAGGCAACCAATGAGGTCTGCATGATAGCTTATGTACAGTCCAAACTCTTGATGCATGTGTCTTTTAATACAAAAAGAATAATCACTGCAAATGCCTGATCATATATGTTTCCAAGGTGCCCCAATATAAAATCAGGGGATCTCATGGGAAAGCCTGCTTTAGTCCTTGACCCGTTTATGTGTAACCTTATAGTGAGGCTCTAAAAACAGACATGAAAAATAACGCTACATCACACAGCACCTCATTAGAGGACATAAAACCCATTACACCAAAGTGGATTACACCAGACCTATACATACACACTCATATGTCTGGATACCTTTGTGAGGACATTCATTGACAATAATGCATTCCTTACAGTGAGGACAGAACGTATGTACACTGTTTGCCAAGGGGATGTATGTTTTTACTGGCTACGCTGATGTAGCTGGTTTCACTGATTATGATATAATTATGACTTTATATATATAAAAAAGTGCAGCATTACAGCAGCCAGTCTAAAACAGTCTGCATACGTTACGTCCTCAATGCAGCCACAACAGTCGCTCCTTATTCTAGCATTAACCTTAACTCGATATCCAAGGCTTCACCTTCAAACAATCCTTTTTTCCAAAATGTCCTCACACTGATGGTTCACATCTCAAACTGCTTCTCTCAAAGATAGCTGTACAGGTTCACACACACAGTCTCTAACACCTCATTGCAAATATGCCTATTTATGAGAGAACAGAATGAAGAATGAATAAAAAAAAAAAGTCATCCTTCCTCCAGCTATCCTAAAAATATCTCACACAAGCACTGCAGCAGATACTACAGCCACTCTGTTCCTAAATGTTGTCAGAGCCTTCAAACGCATACACTGCATGTCAACGCTAAAAGAAAGCTGAAAGAAACACCAGAATTTCATAACTTAATGCTCAGCACTTTGTAAACAAAAAGCAAACAAAACGTGTGACAGGCCCACCTTGTCAGCAAAGTGTTGGATGATGAAGGCGCGGTTGGACATGCGTGGCTTCTCGAAGAGGGAGCAGGTCTTTAGGTGGGTGTTGTACAGTTTCTGAGCCCATGAATCATCTGAACCTTTAGGCATCTGGTACAGAAACGGAAAAGACACGAGGGAACATAATGAATACATATCGATCTTCTCACAAATACAATGAGTGCGTTTTTTTTCCCACAATTACTGGATTGAACTGTATACCAGAGTACAGACGCACAAGTACGTTTCCCTGCAATAATGTCAGCAATGTGGCCCACCTCAAATGTCAACAGCCTATAAAATGACCTTGCAGTGGTGGAGAGCTACACAGAGATAAGCCAGCATTGTTAGAGATCTGGCTTGGCTCTAAATGTGTGTAGATGGTACAGATATAGGAAATCTGCCCTTGAAACTAGAAGCTAGCACAGCCTTAAGTGAAACTAGCCACTTTTACTATTGGGGTTAACGAAAGAAACTAAGATTATACAGTCTAATAAATAGAAGAACAGAAATAAACTGTAAATTAAAATATTATCCAAATTATATCTCAAGGTGCTAGATATTTATAAAGCACCTCAAATAACAACATGATGAAAAAAGTTTGAAACCATGAACAAAAATGAAGATGTGAAAAAGAAGGAACGGCAGCTTTAAGGCCTGTGGTCACTGCTTCGCACTGGGCCTCCGTACTGTAGGTGAACTCTGATGTGAACTAAACGTGTAGGTGGTGGAGACTCGAGCCTAGTGTGCAGTGGGAGGCAATGACAAGTCGACTGTCAAAAACTGTAAAGCAGAATGTGGGTGTAAATGGACAAAATACACAAGACTCTGCTCAATACGCAGCACTGCTTGTTTACATTCATGACAAAGTTTTTATTCCACCAACAGTATTCACTAGTCCTCAAGTCTTATGTAATCGTATATGTTCAGCTTGTGGAACAACACAGAGTTATGGCAAAAGACGGCTCGTAGGCTTAAATAAAATGTGTTTTTTGTTTTTTTTTTTTCATTTTTGTCTTGTAAATAAAGAATTGATAAGATGTGTTCTTTTGGATAAAGCTCAAAAAAGGTCTCCATGAACAACAAACTGCTGAACATAATGTGTCAGAAACTATTCTCTGCATTTTCCAATATCAGACAAGCTAAATGCTGAATAGCTGTACAACTTTATCTCAGAGATGGACAGAAAGATGCATGGCACATCTAACAGAGCCAAACTCTGACGAAGAAATGACAGAGCTGTTGTGCAACACACTGCACCGAGCGCAAAACAGGTACATGGAAAATGCTCAGCACTCCGAGGAGATAACAGCCTTTGTTAGGAACAGAAGATTATAGATCGGGGCGTGGTCCGAGCTAACTAGGCTTCCAATGAAATCGGTGCCAGCCACTGTTCTGTTCTGGCTGTCTGGTGGCTTGTACAAAAGGTTTAGCAGTCAAAAATACTTCAAATGTGGCAGCTTGTAAAGTAGGCCGTTGTAAAACATTCACTTTGACAAAGTTAGCATAATGTTTAGCACTGTGCTCCTGATATTGTCAAATAAGGAACTGACAGACAGGCTCAACAACCAACAAAACCAAGTCAAGTAAATTTAGAGGAAAGTTTTTTGGGATTCAGTTTGCTTCTTTGAGCCAACCATTTCCTGGAATAGAAAACTTATTGGGGCCGGATTAATTCAAAGACACGATGACTGTACTTATCGTGAACTATTGTTGTCTCACATTTTACCTCATATTATATTAATATGCAAAAAAAAGACAAATAAAAAAATCCATCTCTTAAATTGCATTATACTATTGATTCAACCATGTACGAACACTGTGAAATAGATGTTAATTAAATGGTTGATGCTGCCTCGAAATGTGTGCAAGTAAACAAGAAACCTATCTATGATTTTAAAACATTTTACCTTGCACTCTTCATCCAGCAGGTCCAGGATGCCCATCTTGGCTTCTATGAGGTTGATGCAGGGCTGATTGTCATAGAAGTCAATTAAAGTCCAGGGGATCTGCTCCTTCATGTACTCCTCCTGCTCCAGCTTGAACACGTGCTGCATACACACAGAGCCGGGCATTTAGCTTTGCATCTGCAACAAGTACTCTCTCTAATATGGTCACACATAATGGGTGGTTTAACAGGTTAACACGTGCTGCTCACCATGTTGAACTGCTGCTGGAGCTTCTCATTAGCGTAGTTGATACAGAACTGCTCAAAGCTGTTGATTTCAAATGTTTCAAACCTTGTGAGGAAGAACAGAAATGGAAAACAGATGAGTCTTTTGATTGTCAAATATTAGCGACAGTAAAATGCACATATTGATTAGTTTCCCCTTCTGTAACTAATCCTGCTCACATGGACCAGCTACTGCACAGACGTACCCGTAGATGTCGAGGACCCCAATAAAGGAGTGCTGTTTAACGTTGGTGATCAGAGCCTTGTTGACGTGCTCTACAATCCAGTTGAAGAGCTTGGCGTAGATATGTTTGGACAGGGCATCACGGGCGTTGGTGGCCTGCAGACGAGGGAGGGTCTTGATATACGTCTCTGTGGCCGTTTTCAGCTTCCTGTGGCACAGCCACTGAGACATGTCCTGGTAGGTCACACCCACGAGCTCGCAGAATGCCGTCAGGTGACGATTGTTGGGCTACAACACAAGGAAGAAATTTTGATTATCACAATCCACCAACAGTGAGTTTTTGAGCAACTTGAGCTGAAGAATTCCTTCCTGTTCATCTGAGCTCAATTGCAAAATGTAATAAATGCTTACATTTTTAATACGAGGTGTGTCAGAAAAGTTCCAGGACTGGTGTCACAAAAGATATATTTCAAACCCAAACTATGTGTCTGCTTTACTATGACAACGCGCCTGCTCACAATGCCCTGAGTATCCAACAGCTCCTGGTTGAGAAGAACATCGCCGTGCTGGAGCAACCTCCCTACTCATCCCACCTTCCAGGAGTGCATGGTGGCATGGCAAAGCAGGCTGGGAAAGTGCATTACACTCCAGGGGGATTACTTTGAAGGGGAAAACTTGTAGTTTGGATTTGAAATATGTCTTGGACACCAGTCCTTGAACTTTTCTGACACACCTCGTATAATATTGTTGTGTTTACATGAATAAACCCAGAGGTAACCCTCCCATTTCCTGCTGCAGCATAAACATTATACTCACAGGAATAACGCTGCTGTCCGAGTCTCTGTCCTTAATCTCTACATTTCCCAGATGAAGAATAGCAGCCAAAACCTGGAACAACCCCATCTGATAGGACTCATTAATACCTACAGAGGACAAGGACACACACACACACACACACACACACACACGCACACACATATAAGGAAAAGAGGTTATTATTTAGAATAAACCTACAATGTGTTTCTTGCCTTGTGAGAGCTTGACCGATACTTCAACACAATGCTTTACTTCTAGCTGCAGTACACTTTATGCCTCCAGCTAACAATTACAAAGCAGGTCCAGCAGTCAGAGGAGTCCTCACTGATCAGCGTTACTTTTCTAGCACACAAGCTCTAATCTTCTTCATAGGTTTGAAATTGCATTTGCGTTTTACCCAGCAATGTGAAGGCATTGCGAGTGGTGCAAAGCTCCTTGGTGTCGTCCACACCGTCGATGACGGGGCTGCGGCCCTGCCTGGTGTACAGGAAGTCATTTGCACTACCTGAGTAGAGAGACAGAAAGGGTTAATAGTTTAAAATCACATATCGTGACAAAAAAAAAGGCTTTGTCCTTTTTAGTCAGTTCTCAGGATAGCTGTGCAAGTAACCATAGAAACAATCCTGACTGATTATCCGAACACTGAAGTGTCAACTAAACAGGCAGGACACATCACTGTGGTGGTCAAAAGAAGCTAAAGGTCAGTTTTCTTTTAACTGGTCAAAGATTCAAGAGAATTAAACGCTGCAAGGTTTGACAGTAAAGAAGATAATATAAGCTTCTGAGCTGAAGTCATTTTCTTCCAGCGGCAATGCTGTGATTCACTGCTCATTCAGAAATGTTCCAATCATTACATATGTGAAATCTAATTCTCAGACTCCAAGTGGCGTGAACTGTCTGGCTGTACAGTCACCGATCAGCAGACAGAGGCCACGCAGCAGACTTTGGGTTTATAGAAATACATAAAATCAATAAGACCTCTGTGGAAGAACAGTGGTACTCCAACTTAATCACAATCAGTTTCTTTATATGCACTTAACATCCAATTAGGGCATGACCCGTTGCCTGGCAACAAGAGCCACTGACATGACTGTGACAACCACTCCATTAACAGAGCCAGGAAGTCAGCAGGAGAGGAAAAGACAGCAGCTGTGTGTGTGTGTGTGTGTGTGTGTGTGTGTGTGTGTGCCAACTGAGGGGCTGTTAGTGATGGTGCCAGCAGAGTGTGTGTGTGTGTGTCTCTGACTTGGATGAGCAGGTGCAGGTCCACAGTGGGAGCGCTTTATACGGGCGTCTGTTCAACCAAAGAGTCAACGAGTCGGTGCTGATTTCCTACAGCAGGAACATTGTCTGATGCATTTTAACTGATATATATATAATCTGATAGAGCAGTGCTCTTCAGATATCTCTGAATTCAAGATTTTTCCAGGATGTGGAGGGGAGGTTTTTTTAAGCTGTGTCTTAAAACCACAAAAGGATCTTTTGTATTTGGTTTGTGGTTTATAAAGCTCTTGGAATACATAAATGTGAAAATAATGTCACTTTAACTTTGTTTGTTGCTTGGCTGGGTAAATTATTTATTGAGATAATGAATTTTCAGTGTTTGTGAAGTTTTCCTGCTGTGAGGAACTAATGGGGCCAAAACAGACACAAGGCTCATGTGTTTTAAGCTAAGCTCACCAAATTGTCAATACTATATAAACTGAGATGCTTGCTTCAGCCTGATAAATGCCTGTCCATGAGTAGGGCTGATTAGCATACTCAATGAGGTCGACTGCTCTGTTCTATTTGTGGGCATATTTCATTCACAAAAAAAACTGTGGCAGAGAGCAGCAAAGCTTCCGCTACCACAGTGAGAAACACAGAGAAGAAATACAACAAATTCAACAGTGTAAGTAGTTGTATTATACTGAGCAAATCATTGCTTTCTGTAGTGAAAGTAGTTTATTTTAATTATTTTCATTTTAGTTGATTCTGGTAACAAATTTAAACTTCAAACCCCACTGCAGTGACAAGCACACCGTCTGCTAGGGCTGCACGATTAAAACCAAAATTATAATCAGAACAATTTAGATTAATATTGAGATCATTTATCATGATTCTTTAATTGAGGACAAACCTTTTTAAGGCACTTTCACATGTGAAAAATTAGAGCACTGCTTTTACTTCCAAGTTTCAGTTCCAGTTTTATCTTCTGGAGGCAAAAGATAAGTAGAATTGTACCCACCTGCTGAGCATTTGCTTATCTACAGACATTATAATTTACTAATGTTCGTGCAGGTTATGGCAGACGCTAGATGGGTGCTATGCCAAGACAAGCCTTATCTCAGTAACTGCAGCTACTAAGTGTGTGACCCAAACATTCTTTTGAAAAGAGTGAAATGAAGCGTTCCAATGTCTAAGGAAGTTGTAACCAAGTGATTTTATCTACACGAACTGTTTTCAATTTGCGGCGTTATCATGAGCCGAGCAGTTTACCTGTCCATAAGATGTTTGTTTAATTATGAGAGGGGGTCAAAATCATGATAAAGACTAGCACTGCATTAATGGTGCAGCCCTACTGTCGGTGCATGAGTCAAACGAAAGGTATTAAATCAGGTAAATCCTCTTAAATCACTCATAAATGTCACTTAGGAACAAATCTGTTCCTTACAAATATTTCTCTGCTGTTTTTGGGTAGCTCTAATGCTGTTGCCAAGTGCTCCTAAAGAGACAACGTTTAGGTGTGTCTGGCTGCTGCAGAAAAACATGAACATGCTCCTTTTGTTGCACAAAAGTGAACAGATTTTGTGTTAGCGCTTTTGTTTTGCCTCTGGTATTGATGTACAGTTGGAGACAAGAGGGAACTGTGCAGCTCTGTGTGTTAGTAAGTGGGGATGCAGAAACACACGAATGTGACTTACTCAGCCTCAGATTCTTGAACTCGGGCAGATGGGCTGATGCACAGAGCTGATAGAAGACATGATAGTTCCTCTCCTCGTCCGCCTGGAAGAAAGCAGGAAGATTGTATATAATGAGGAAAATGTCGACAACACAGAGGCTCAGTAGAGAAATAAGATACACTTACAAAATACTCAATTAACTCAAACTGACCACACATGCATGACAGTGATCACTGCGACAAATATTTGGTCCTAATCACAAGCTTTCTCCCTTTTTTTTTTCCCTCCACAACTCACATCCATGCAGGAAAACTCAGCTCCTTCTTTCTATACAATTAAGACTGCATCTGCTTTACAGTTATATAGTTTAACATCTGGAAGCTCCATTCATTGGCAGCTGGCCACTAAGTGTCTTGCTCAAAGGCATGACAACAGATGCTACTGAATTAGATGCGAATGCTACATCTTTAATATACCAGTGAGCCACCTGTATTCCTCTGTTGTTCCTGTGCCTGATAGATCAGAATGTAAATGAGTAGAAATTTAAAAAAAACTGGAGCTGCAGATAAATTCCCAGTGAAAACAACTTGCATGTTAAAAAGGTGTCAGCTCTGTGCTGTGAAGTCTGAGACAAAACGGAGAGGCAGTGTGTTACCTGTGTCCCACATTTGTGCGTCTACACCCAAGCACAGAATGCAAACACACACACACACACACACACACCTATAAGTGGGTTACTGGAGCCAAGCATGTGAAAAATGTGAGGAGTAATGTAACCACGGTTTTCTGCCAACATCCTCATTCCTCAACAGTGTTGCCAATGACAGCAGCATGTGTGTGTGTGTGTGTGTGTGTGCAGAGAGAATATCCTTGTCCATTACATGCTGACTGACTGGCTCCACCAGTAAGCAAACACACACACACACTTAATCTATGTGAAGAGTTCATTAGTTTCGTTTGCTTGAGATAATATCAATCAGATTGAAGCTAAATGGATTTGACTCAGTATAACTGACATGACAGAAACACAGATAACATAAGTTTGACTGATATTGTCTCGGGTAGACGATGGAAATATGGGTTTTCTGAAGGTTTGTGAAGATGGAGTTATCTGTTTTTACATGTGTAAGTACTGCAGCAAGTTCTATAAAAGACAGCGTACTTCGTCAATACAGAACTTTTTAAAACAGTATTTAAAAAAGAGAGACAAAGAAAAGAATATAAGAGGAGTAGAGGACAGGAAGAAGAGAAAAGAAGTGTCATGCTGTAACCCAGTGTGACAGATGGACTCATAAACGATGGGTTTGCTTTGTTTCCTCCTACTCGTCTTTGTGAAGAAGGGAATCATTGCCGCATACTTCTTCTGCACTAAAGGACACCAGGGAGAGTCTGACAGTTAATGTGTGTTGCTTTAGTTTCTTTATCCCGCTGATGATGCTAGATAACTAAATTCTTGTGTGTGTGCGGTTGACTGCACTTCTTTACAATTACCTGAAGCACACAAAGAGCATTATGATCCTCCCAAGTGGGGACATTTCAGAAACTCTCACTTATCTACTGCATCACAACAGCGAGGTTACTGTTGAACTGTTGGATTAATAATTAAGGCTTCATGTCGACGCTTACGCTGCGGAGTGAATATGTTTTCAAGTGTCTTCTGGTGAATGTTTTTGAAGGTCGAACTTCTGATTGTCATTTCTCAATGTCATGTCAGGCAGTTTTCCTGCTTTTCTCTTTTTTTTCTTGCTGTCATGGTGGTGAGGTGAAAATGTTTCTTGTGATGCTCGAAAGCCAACTGAATCTGCTCCCAGACAAATATGATCCTCTACAGGGTTTTGTTGTAATGAATCAAACCAGGCAGTAAGATATAACTCATAGATTTTGGCTACAATACAACCCCTCTGATGCCAGTGAACAAATTCCTGAACGTGTTGCGTTATAGCTGTAGTGCATGCTCTCAATATATTACTGCTGACAGGCTTCGAGGAATCGCATTAGCAAAAACACTTCCGACATTAAGGACGCAAGCTAAAGGACAGGTTGTGCCAAATACAAGAAAACACCAAAGATGACACTCAATACAATGGTTAGGAAAATCTTTTCCGCCTGTCACGACACAAAGACTGTAACGTTAGCTCAAGAACTGTGTGTACTTGTGCTGAAAGGCACTTGAGAAGGAGCAAATTTGACAATGGAGAACCCGGGTAGCTGAGGGACACAATAACATCAAGCTGCTTTTAAAAAAACACACACAAACTCCACAACAAGTTTGTTGCTTAGTCATAAAACTGAATGTCTGAGTCCTTGAGAGTGGAGTTAAAAATAAAAATTAGAAAAGCACAAAGGTTAACTTCCATTTATCTGTGATGCCTGAGCCAGAGGTAATAGACGGGAATGAAGGGAGGAAATAACACAAATCACTAAAATATCCACACAAATACAAGAAAACACCGTGGAAGCACATCCATGTAAACTTGAACGCATGATGGTGTGCTCACCTGAAACACGACTCGTGATTTCTCCAGGAGATATGTTCGCATGTTGGCACCGATGATACGGTAGCGGGTGTCAAAACCGATCTCGATGTATTTGCCAAAACGACTGCTGTTGTCATTCCTGGTGGTCTTTGCGTTTCCAATGGCCTTGGTAACAAAAAACAGACACACACATTAGCACCCACAACATGTTATTGCGTAATAGTGTTTGAAGTCTGACTAGGCAAATAGCAAAACAGCGACTACTCATTTAAAATCATCACAGTCTAAATGATCTTAAACTACACTTTGGGAAATTTTGGTAAATATGCTTTGGAGTTTTCTTGCCAACACCTAGATGAGGACACTGATACCACTCATATTTTTTTGGTAAACATTAAGCCATTGCCAGCAGTAGGTTAGCTTAGCTTGTTCAGAAGAAATATTCCCTAAAACAAATCCCAAATCACAACATGTCATAGAGATTGTTACTGCTGGCAGAAACATCAAACAGCATGATGGACACAACGACAGGGTAAAAGCTTACTGCATACATTTATACTGAAATAGATAAATAATCAACATGCGGTATTCATCAAGGTACAACAATAATTGGTTTTTGGAACTAACATACATTAGTAGTACTATCAAAATTTGAAATGAAACAAACAGAACTGTTTGAGTTTATTTATGATTTACATCTGCTCAATTAAAAGAGAACTTTTAATATTTATCCGTCATTACTTGGATGTGTATGCAGCTGAATAATGCTGTGGGTGAGACATTATTTGAGATTACAGAGTAGTGACTACAGACAGAGAGAGCCAGAGTAGGGAATTTTCAATCATCTTAAATTAATTGTTGGGGGGAATTATAATTGGAAGAACACTGAATATTGGATCAAATAACTGGCTAGACTGATAAGCAGCTGACAATTAAATTGAATGAAAATCATAAACCAAGCAACCTTAAGGTGCTGCTGCAGCAGGGTGGAGACAGAAAGCTGAACAAAGGACCTGCCTGTATAGAGGCTCAGCTCACATGCCAGCAAAGCTGCTTGTCAATTAGCTAGAGGTTTAACCAAGATACACCAAATCAAATAGGATGTAACGAGGTGTTAATTAGCAAGATTTTGAGATGCTGGCTGGCAATGGTTGTTGCCTTGAAACAGAGCCAGGCTGGCTGTTTCTCTGTCTCCAGTCTTCATGCTGGGCTAAGATAACTTGCTGCTAGCAACAGCTTCATAGTTACCATGCAGACATGATAGTGGCATCACTTTTCTCTTTCCATCACAAAAAGCAAATGAGCTTGTTTCCTAAAATGTTGAACCAGTCTTTTTTCTCCCTCATACTGTGAGTCAAAACCTGAAATAAACAGCTGACAAGTCAGTAATAGGTGTTAAAGGATCTCTGTCTACACACAAGAATGGCCTCTATTTGTTATCGAGCATTTCCTGCTGAGCGACTACACATCGGCAAGTAAATCAACTGCCGTCAGCAGCCATAGTTCAATACATAGGGTTGATCAATGACCCCACTAGGAATTGTCTTTAGACGGATGGGTGGGGCTGCATACAAACACACACATATCAAAGCTACACAACAAGCCGGCTTTAACAGAATTAAATTGTGTGTGAACACTGAGGGTTCTTGCTGCGTTAAGGCCAAACACACAGTCTTTCACTGCAGACAAGGAGGCTTTCAGCAGAGCAGGTATTCCAATCTTTGCCTGCATCAGCCAAGCATATACAAACACCATGCACAAACACTGTCTCTCTGTCACGCACACATTCACACACACACACAGGTTTTGTAAAGTCGAAAAAGCTGACGCAACCATCTACTCTGCACCCAGGCTCAGAGGCTGAAGTGACATCACTGCAACGAAAGAAGAAAGCTTTCTATTCATACTGTCAGTCTGTCTCCGATTGGCTGTAGGGGAAAGAGGTGGCTGCGAGGAGGAGAACGATGTTAGCAGAGTGGTTGGAAAGGACGGACAGGGTGGGGGATGGCAGGAGGAGAGGGAAGGAAGGGGGGATGCAGTGGCATATGTGCACAAGAAAGCTCTCCAACCCTCCTGTACTTATAACTCTATGGGAAGAAACACACACGCACACACTTAGGAATAAGACCAGTGTTTTCACAGCAGAGAGCAGCTTGAGGCCAGAAACACACAGTGTGGTGGAGAAACAGAAGGGAAGAGAGTCAGTAATGGTTAGTGAAGAAGAAAAGGAGTGGAGAGGGCAGCATGACATTGAGCCTGTATCACTGACATCAACTAAGCTGGTGAAGACTGAATAACTGGGTCAAGAAAACAAGAGTATGCAGACAAACCAGGGGAAAAATCCAGAAATGTTTAAGTGATTCTGTATTTATTGGAACACAAGAAAACAGTGTTTCTGTGTTTTAGAAGTGGGCAAACTTCAAATGCCAGTAGGAACCAGTCTAAAGACAAAACTGAGGAGTTCTCACCTCCATTATGGGGTTGGAAGCCAAGACTTTGTCCTCCACGTTGGCCTCGCTGGCGGAGCCACTGACTGTAGCAAAGTATCTCATGGCGTATTTGGCTGATACCGTCTTTCCTGCTCCAGACTCCCCGCTCACAATAATCGACTGGTTCCTCTCATCCCTGACAAATTAAACAAATAAAATCCAGATCTGAATATAAAACATAGGGTTAAGCCAGATGTATATATAAAGCACAGTTAAAAACAACAAGAGATAAACCCCAATTATGTACAATTAAAATAAAAAATGTTATTCAATGATGTGCTAACTTAGGGTAAGGCTAATGCGAAGATGATTCATTTTAATTGTGAGAACCAATTAAATATAGTTTAATAATTAGAGTGTTAGCCAGACACTGCCAGGGGAGCTTGGGCAGACAGGAAGTATCACATGCTCATATCAACAAACATTTTTTACTGCCTACAGGCAGAACAGGTGCTAACTAACCTTCTCATCCCCTCAGTTCCTTTTAACACTTCAATGTCTCCACAGGTCACCATCCTCATTTTCCCCATGAGACACAATCCTTATGCAGCACTGCCTCCTCCCACTGCACAACCTTTCTTTGCCATCATTTTTTCTTTAGCAATTATCATTTTCCCACCCACAGCTCTCACTGCATCCCCCTGCTCATCTTCTGCTCATTTTTTTCCTTTAGTGTCTCTTGCTATTGTGGGCTTTAACATTAGGTTATGCAAATAAACTGAGTCACAACTGCTTGAGCTGAGGTCCTGTATGAATAATATGTCATACAAAATCATCTTGGCATTAATTTAAGAATTTACTTGTAATTTCACTGTGCTCTTTCTTAACAAACATGTTCAACTAGGGCTGCACGTTGTTAGATTCTGTGTCATAAGTGAAGCTAATTTCACTGGTACAACTGAAATAAGAAAGAAGCAGACAAGAAACACAAACACTGACTATTTAAATGATTCATGTAGGTATGGAAAATACATTAAGCAGTATAAATGTATGCCAACAGCGCTGTTTCATATGGTGGTGAGCGCTGTGTGCTCTCCCTTCCTCACTGCCCTGCCTGTGATCTGGTTAAACTCAGTGTACAGTACAGTTAGTGCACATGTGTTCATCAGAGTGTTGATGATATAATCTCCCAAAGCGGAGGCAGAAAAGATCTACTGGTCAGCTTCTGCAAAGTCTACTCTCTTTGTTTGTGTGTGTGTGTGTGTGTGTGTGATTAAAAGAGCAGGAGGGAGAGAGACGGTGAGACCACCATGAGGCTATTTCTGGCTCAGCTTTGACCTACAAACCCCAGAAGAGAGAGAGGGATGGCCGAGCAACAGCGAGACTTGGACCAAGGCTGCTCAGGTAACACATACAAACCTGGCCATCTGTTTGTAAGCCTCCTCTGCCACAGCAAAGATATGTGGGTCCATGTCTCCCATGTTTTGACCACTGTAGGCGTTGATAATGTCTGTTCCATAGATGGGCAGCGTCTCGTACGGGTTGATGGCCACAAGAACGATTCCTATGACACAGAACATGACGAAAATATGAGCTCAGCTGCAGTCGGACCACATAAACTCACAGCACATTCATCATATTGTTCATTACTTTGTTTAAAGCTAAATAGTTTACAGCTAATAAGGTACAAGCTTTATCAGGGAGGGTAAACAATTGATAAGGAGAGCAGACAGTGTCTAAAATGCTAAACAGAGTCAATATACAAAGCTTGACTTGTATAAATACAACTGAGGTTATTGGAGGTCACATACACCAAGGCAGTGCTTAAATCCTAAAATATGAAATTGTCCACTGTGAAACATTATTCAGCTGATTACCATGCCATAATAAGACAATGGGACAGGTCTGCGGTGCTCTCAGCTATAAAGATAATGGGATCCCATCTCATCAAAGCAGTTTTATTTCAATTCCACTTTTTTAAAATCCCATTAAAGGTCCCACATTGTGGCCATTTTCAGCAAATGAAGCAAAATCTCACATGTCCTCAGCATGTTTTGTTAAATTTTTTTCAGCTCAAAATACCACAACGATGGTTCTTTTCACCATAATTGTGTAACTGCTGGTTTTAGCCGTGTTCTAAGGGAGCTGTTTCTGTGTCTGTAGCTTTAAATACAGCTGAGCTTCTGCTCTCCACGCCCCCTTCAGGAAGAAGACTCCCAGAGCTGAGTAACACACAGCTGACACAGATATGAATGACCGTCTTTGTCTGAGGCTTTCGATCACTTCTACATTTTGCATTAAAATATTGCTGAATTCACATGAGAACAATAGTTTTAAATTAATGTATGTAGTCAGTTTGTCAGACAACAATACGGTGACAAAATCAGGAATTTAGCATTGTAGACCCACAGCTTGAAAATGGCTCTGAAGTGTTTCCTGGTTAACACGTTGGGCTGCATGTCAGTCAATATTTCATACTTGTTCTGCTGTCTTTCAACAGAAACAGAAAAACATGTCAATGAGACCATCTTTATTGGGCATTTGTCTGTATTAAAACGCAATATGTGTGAGCACCAGAGAGCAGGAGAGAAGAAAACAGATGTCAATGCTGGCCGAACCAAGGTGGGAGGAAGGAATATCCAAAGTTTGAACTAGATGACTATAGGGCTCATTTTTGGAACACAGCAGCTCAGTAAAATTACTGGCTTGTGAAGCTGGGGGGTATCTTGCTGTTTGGGGGCCTGTGGAATGGCAGAAGTAAATGTAGTAATATTTTAACAGCTTTTATCAAACATATTTGCAACATACTTGCATATCTGTGTGTTTGGAAGATGTCCTCACAATATTATATTACAGAGAGAAACCCAATGATTCTCTTTCACATTTACTTTTACCAAATGATCACCTCTTCACTGGTTCCTTCCCCATCACATCTTCCATAAATGTGTCTATTTCAAGGTCTAATTTCATACCAGACTTTCACAACATACAGATGGGCACCATGATGGCCAAAGGGCCCTCCTACCGCAGTAAGTGTAGATAAGTTTTGAGTCGATGAAGCGGACTTTGAGGTTATGCAGCACGGCTGGCTCGTGGAGGTAGCTGAGCGCTGTGAGGTCATTCTCGCCCACCAGGATGTCGGGGTTTCGCAGGTAAGGCAGGTTCTTTGTCTTGGGGTCAAGTTTGTGATCAATGTTCTAGGAAAACAGAACAAAACAGGATAGTTTTGTTAGTCATCCATCTAAATAAAAGGTGATGGATCAATACAATGAGCCCTGTTATCAGTTCAGTTCAATTCAACTCAATTCTATTCAACCCAGTTCAATGGGCTTTACTGGCATGAACATTTCAAGAAACAGTATTGCCAAAGCATCAAAACTTGATTTGTCCAAATATTTAGATAACTCACCATAACAGCAATTTGAAGATTAGTATAATATTAAGCATAATATTTAAAAAATATATATATCATTCACCAGTAATCACAGTAAGAGTATACAGTCCCTAAGGTTATGGTACGTTGATATATATTAGGGCACCTATTCTCATCAAATGATGAGAGAGAAATATGCCTAAAGAACATGGCTCCTTCTCCATGTGTTAGGATATATCCTGCAATCTTCATTATAAACTGCTTTGCATGTTTTCATGGTGTAGTTGTCAAAGTTCCGCTCTCTGAAACAACCTAACCGTGGAGATCCTATCCTTGAAACAATCAATAACAGACGTCCACATCATCTACAAGTACTCAGACAGAATTTCACAAGTAGGTTCTCAGAGAGTCGTGTCATGAGACAGGCTACTGATTTTCTTTGGCTTCACAGCCAAACCACCACTTGTTTAAATCTTTCTGTGAGGAAGCCTTAGTTTGTGATGCTTCAGGCACATTTTTATTCTCACAGTTAAAATTTTTATATCCCATACAAAGTAATCTTGGAGTCTTTTAGATGCCTGTTTGATAAATGTGTTGGATTTAGAGATCTTTTAGCAAGCAACATCCAGAATGAAATAGATAATCCGATTGCTAGAGTGACTAATTAAAGTAAATTATTTTGATCAGCAGCAGCCATCTAGCCCACATGAACTGACTAATACTCCTCCAAGACAGCATAACAATTACATTTGTCATGAAAAATTTAGAATTTCTGGACAATTAAACATGCATAAATTATGTATGCGTGTATGGGGGGTGTTCTTATTCCCAAGGAAACCAAAAAACAAAACCCCTTTGATGGCAGTGCAAGCTGCTACATTTACATAAGATCGTATAAATCTTAAATCTTTGGGGCAATATGCTAAATGGTTCTGCCACTAGCATGCATTAATTTCCAGGAGTGCCTGTTAATGATTGCTAGAAGAAAAAACAGTGTGCTGGTAGCTGTTTGTACTGTAAGCCAATGAATTAAATGTACTGTGATACATTTAAAATGCTTCTTGGGGCATCTTTGCAAGCTGGTGGTGAATGCTAATGGTAAAACCGATAACCACTAATGAGACGCAGCAGAAGGAAGCAACAAAAAGAGGAGAAAAACATAAAGAGGGAGAGACTAAGTCCTCTCCACCAGACTCCTGCATTCATTATCCTCACCGATCCATCCTCCAGCATGAGCTGAAGGGAGGCGTCGCCATTTTTGTAGTCCTTGGTCAGCTCAGCAGACTTCCACACCTCCTCTGTATCGGGGATCCACACCCGAGCACACTGAGAGACAGAATAAAAAGCAAAGTTAGATGACGGACATACAGCAGCTACAGCAGAACTACAATGCTGAGCACATTGCTTTAATCCCGGTACATCCATGTAAAGATTTTTTTTAAAGTGCTGCATAAATAAAATGCGTTATTATAAAAACCAGTGTTTCTGATTTTACCATCTACCTACCAAGTCAACCCTTTTCCAGACCTTACCACACAATGTTTGCTGACACTATGCTAAAAAACTTCTCGAAAATAACAATGTATTTTCTTTTTTAGACACTATTTTAAGTGCTGCGATGTGATAAACAAACTCCATTGAGTTCTCCATGAACACGGAAGTGACTCAGGTTTGTTCCACCTCAGTTCAACTGAAGATGGATAACAGGAGAGTTTTCTTCCTTCCTTTCTGCTAATCGTTAAAAGCAGCATGACCTCAGAGAAAACACTGGGATCTGTGTTTTCACAGTCATGAGCACATGGCTCATAATTGCCAGGAAAGTTGTGGGAACAACCTATTGAACAAATAGTAGCTCATAATGACTGAAATATGCAGTTGTGGATAGTGCACGGTCATAATTCAAAATTCGCACACATACAGAGTTATCACTATAAAACTGTTTCCGACCTTACAGACTTGTGACTGCAGGCAATCAGCTGATCGCAGACATGTGGAAAAACAGTGATGAACACTGCCAGTCACATGGCTGAGGAATCCAGCTACACAATTGTAGGAGCATGTAAGAGCACTCGCACACACATACGCAAGGAAGCCTAACGCTACGGGAGTTCTCTGGATGACTGTGCAGTGATTGGAGCGGTAAGAGAAATACCGTGTAAAGAGTGCCGGGGCATAGACAAAAAAATCCACCAACACTTGTTTTTCTTAAAGTACATTTGATGTTACACAAGAGGGGAAAAAAAGGTAAAAGCTTGAAGGCATCGGTAAAGCAGATGGAAGTTGGCATTTAGGCAGCCTGTGTTTTATCCACTTAACATTTATAATTTGCTGTTAATTTTGTGAAGGATCCATCGCCACATGTGCAGCCTTCAGAGAACTCTTCTTTAATATGCAACATTACAATCCAAACCAGATCTACACCAGAATTTAAAGGATTGTTCCTGTGTCCATCCTCCACCTCTCCACCAAGTTTCATGAAAATCACTTTGAAAGTTCTTGCCTGACCCTAAAACAATACAAACAAAACAACCAATGGTAATGAAAACACTACCTTTACCGAGGGAGTTAACAAGTTAGTCAGTAAGTTAACTTCATACTAGGGATGTATGATATTTAATAATGACAACATGTGATCTGATAATATTTTCAAACTCATTCTGGCCGGTATTTGATTTTTTCGTCCACCTAAATGCTGGAAACATTAAGTCTCTCCTGTAACATATTGGTATGCTTACTCTTATTGTTGGGCCCACTGGCAGACATACAATATAATACAATGCTTTTAAAATGTACATACTTACTGGGAAACACAAGAAAACTACTTAAACTTGCATCGTACAAATAAAATGGTTTCAGCCCGAAAGGTGCCACTTATCCGTCAATGTTCTCTTCAGATCGATGCCAGTGTTTCATTTTAAAGCCTTCACTGACCAATACAGACGATGACATCATTGTACATGCGTCTTTATATCAAAACTACTCTCCACAGGTCACCACAGCATTTAAATTCACTTTCACATTAATGAGAATTTCCCCTTTTACTCATTTATTTCAAATATGCCCACAATCAGCTACCAATACAGAACGATTCTAACTTTCTTAACACAGACTTGGGTAAGTGAAGCACATGACAATGAGCGCTGGAAGTATTTCTGGAAGTTCAACTAGGATTTCATGGCGTCTTTTGCCTTCGTTACATAAACTGCTGATGTGAATTTCACAGAGGCCAGAGAGAAAGGCGTCATTGTTGAAGGGCAAAACAGGACAGAAACTGGTTAATTTCATCTGCTGCTTCACTACCGATCATCTGAATCATGACATCATGGTCACACTAACCCTCAACCTCTGGCTTCTGCTTCTAGAAAGTAATGGTGTGAACTGGCAGCTACAGCATTTCCCAGTAACTATAAAATGATCACTAGCAACACTCATATCTATTTGTCATCTAGTATTATCTGTGGATCTTACTGTACTGAAGTGTTTTTCTTCAAAGCTTTACCCCCTCAAGCCCCACGGTTCTCCCTTTTTTATTTTTTTCCCCCCCTTTCGCTAATCCTTTGCTCCCTCCAGCCCTGTAGGAACGCCAAACAAAGCAATCAGTGTGGCTAGGTAGTGTGTCCTGTGGTTTAAGGTTTCCCACTAAGTGGCACTTAAGAAAGGTGGAATATTATCTGTGTCAAAACTTAGAAAAATTGCTAAAGAACTCATAAGGAATTTGATAAGGTAAAAAATTAAGATACAATCATATTTTAAGTGGAAATGTGTTGAGCTGAGAAAGAGGAAAGTGGAGTCGGTGACTGTGTACAATGGATTCTTTAAGGCACATATTGATATATAATGACGTTAAAAATGTCTGTTACTATAAGATCACTGTGTACAGACATCCATCCATCCATTCATCATCTAGACACCGCTTAATCCTCAATAGGGTCACAGGGGGCTGGAGCCGATCCCAGATGACTCAGAACAAAGGCAGGGGACACCCTGGACAGGTCCACATTTTGCATTAAAATTTATCTGTCTTGACTCTGCTGTGTATATGAGGAGCCGAGAAAGTGAGATTGAGTGCTGTGTCGGCTGCAGTCTATATTTGTGAGACAGACAGAAAGAGAGCGAGAGCGTCTGAGTGTTTGCGCTGACTAACAGATCAAACAGCAGCTAAAAAGAGAGGAGACCCTCACAAACAACGGAAATGATCAGAACTCAAGTCGCAGCCACACATTGTTTTAACGGTCAAACATCTCAGTGTTTCTCCTGACTTATGTCACAGTTCGGATAGTTTCAATGAAAATTCATTTGTTCATTTTCCAAGAAACAGTCGCTGCAAAAAAACAAAAAAACAAAAAAACAGCAACAGAAAGAACAATTTAAGTCACACCGACGAGTGATTGGTACGATTAACCCATTGACCCGTTTATTTATCAACTGAGACGATCTGCATATGAAGCTGCATAACAGTTTATTTTGCAGCCTTTATGTATGTTTATAGGGAAGTCATTAATTGCTTGTATATTTTTGTAAATAATGAAAAGGGGCAACATCATTGGTCACCAAAAACTTGCACAAAGGATTACTTTCTTACATAACAACAATTTCCCTGAGGTTTTACACCGAAGGGATCAATAAAGTTCTATTCTATACTATTCTAATTTTTTGGAAGCTTGTTTCATTTAAACTCATTACAAGCGTACACAAGTCAATATGTCTGGCTTTGAACAAAATGATGAACATAAATGCTCAAGCATTAAAATGGCAATTCTACATTAATGAAAAAGCTCAGAGTTTGGGGTTTGAATATTTCATTTACTGCAAATATGTAGCCTCAGTGAGGAGCTGCAACAAGCTGACAGAGAATATTTAATTACTAAAGGACAGTGTGAAATAACAAGGCTTTAACAAAGTAGAGAAAAGTGGATGTATAGTCTGGGTTTCATGTTCATAGCTATGGAAAAGTGTAGTCTCTGCATCTGTCTCTCTGTCTCTGTCTCCATCACTTTTCACTTTCCACCATTTCGTTTCACCTTTTTGGTCCCTGCAGGAGACCGTCCCGGCAGCCAGCCTCCTAGCAACGCAGAGACAGAAAGGGACAGAAAGAGAGGGAGGAGAGGAGGAGGATGGAGGCTAAAAATAGCAACAGCGATTTTTGAGCAGCATCACACCTCACAGAGGCATCGCTGCGCTACTGAGCACACATCCTGATCCTGATCATCCTCACACATACAATACACAGACACACACTTCTTTCACACGTCTCTAGGTGTAAAACACAAATTATCCTGACGCTTAAATATTCTTCCAGTTCGCACATTTCCTCGCTCTTTCCTTCATCCTGGTCTAAGACGCACACATCAAGTCGAGGACAAAAAGACGGAGAGTGCGGCTGTAGGGGCAATGAATCATATTTATAGAGCAACAAACTCCCCTGGGTGTAGAAAACAAAGGAGAGATGAAGGTTAAAACTCAACCCCACACACACACACTGACAGACATTTACATGCTTCAAGGACGTCATCATCCACAATGAAACACAAGCTGAAAAGATGAGCATCTGAGGGCTGGAGAGAAAAATGTGATGAGTCAGGGCGCCGCAACTCTGTCTGCATTTAGGAGGGATGGATGGAGGGATGGATGATGTTTAGGCTGGTGGCTGGTGTGTTATGTGTGGCAGACGAAGAAGGGAGGGGAGACGATAAAGGAGCAAAGACGTCAGAGAATCTGTGACATCAGGAGTCACATGGCTCAAGTGTCTATGCTTCCATCTCTCTCTGCATATGCTGCTTGCAACATGTGCCTGCGACATATGTGGCCACCCTGATTCAAGCACCAGGCGTTTGCTGTTGTGTTGATTTAAAATGTGGACAGATCCTGAGAGTATACTGAGATAAAACAAAAACTATCAGCCATATTATCAACAATACAGCGTGCAGGGAATCAATCCAGCAGCAACTTCTATCTGCATGTAATCCATGACAGATGCTCCTTTATAAAATAGTTGGTGACATATTCAGCGTATTCAGTGTTTACCCACTATCAGTCTAATGTTAAATTGCTTTTTTTTTTAAATTTCAAGAGCCAATAAGTTACTTCTGATTTGGTTATTGAACTAGTTTAAAGAAGTGCTACATTCCCTTCTGAATGACACCTATAAAATTATGTGATTTTAGTTACATTAAAAAAACTAAGAGATATTCTGTCCTTCAGGCGTTAGAACAGGTTAAGCAGCAAAAACACTGGATCCTACATCTCCCATGATGCAGCATGATCGAGTCTAGACGACAGGACACTGCTGATCCAGCGAACGTCTATGTTTTTTAAACAGCATATGTCAAGTGCATAATGTAGGTTTTCTATTATAAATTTGTTGCTACCAAGTCCAATCTGGGATGACATAACAATGACATCACTACGGCTGTTGTCCCAAACCTGACAAAGCTCCTCCGGAGCCACAGAAGACACTGGGTGTGTTCCAACATCCATACTACTATATGTTACACCAAAAAGAAATTTATTATGTCCTGATATATAATAGGTCAAATGTAACATGCGAAAAATACCAGCATGTTCTACTACATCCAGTCAGACTTTGCAGCATGTTTTTCTGGCCATTTTGACCCACAATCCTCTGCAGAGTCAGGCGTACAGACAAGCTTGAACCACATCAAGCACAGACATATTTCAACTTATTTCGCAGACTACGACAGTCAGAGC
Source organism: Stegastes partitus (assembly GCF_000690725.1). Lineage (NCBI taxonomy): Eukaryota > Metazoa > Chordata > Actinopteri > Pomacentridae > Stegastes > Stegastes partitus. The sequence goes on from NW_007578026.1 coordinate 65,958, forward strand.
CTAAGGAGCAATATTATGACAAAGCAGTATGTCACAATTCTATGCATACTGCATGAAATAGCGGTTACCTTGTTGGGCAGCTGCAGTACAATCTTAAAGTGAAAAGGAAAAGTATACATATTTGAAAGCTGTAGCTTGTAGCACATTTAAGTGCAGCTGAAATCTTTGCATGTGTTTGAGACTACTTGAGCTGTCTCTCTAGAACCTCCTTTAGAAAAAAAGTACCTATTCCAGAGTTGTTTTTAAAAACTGCTGTGCAAAACTTGACAACAGTTGTTTAAACTTGGAGAAGACAACACTAAACTCAGAGGACAAGCACAATGAGAGGTGACAAAGTGGGCAGAGTTGTTGGATCCAACACCGCGATTGAAACAGAAACACTGAAAGGGTCAATGATGGGTCCGTTCCTGCAAATGTTCACGGCGCTTCACGCCTGCTGAAGTTCCAATGGAACGGCGCCTATAATTGAGCAGTTTTCACAGGCTGAGTGGGACTCCAAACTGAACGTGTAAGCTCGACGGAGCGGTAGTATTGGCTGAAGAGCCGCCATGATTAGTCGACATAATGGATGACACTGACACTTAAAATGCATCAACGTCGACATTTTTACTGGGGTGTAGTTTTTAAATAATTTTCTAAAATTCTTTATTTTACTGTGACAAGTGTTTTTTTTCACATATACATAAGTCATTTTTGACTACAGTCACTGATGGGCTCCTAACATGTTCAGTGTAAAAGCACCCAGGGCTACTAAAGTTATCACAGAGCAAAAAGGTGGCTTGTACACTGACAAGTTTCGACGGCAGACCACAGCAGCACAGTGCAACAACAGAACACCTGCAGAAAAAACCCATAGGTGCTATTCTAGAAGATGAAGAATCACAAACGGCAAAACTGGCATAAATGTTTAGTCTAGAGAGCTTTTGATATTTTTTGCCCTTGTATCCGCTAAATACACTCATTAAATCATAAAATCTCTCAACCTAAATGGCTATATGTATTGGGCTTATTGGAACATGCACTGTTCCTTATCTAAAAATCATTTCAGATAAAATAATCGTTTAGATTTATCGACATATCGCAACAGTAGCTGATAGATTAATCGACAGAAAAATAGACTTCAGTGACAACCGTAGTGAATATGTATATTGATCATATTGGAGGATTCTACTGATTTTAAAAGTTGTCAATAATGATCTATTGCACACTTCCAGTACACAGCAACTGCCAGCAGGTCAGGTTGCAACAGGGTAAGGCTGCTCTTGAAGGCACAAAGCTGCGTTGATGCTAATCCTGGTTTAACTGAGACAAAAGATCAGGACCTGATTAAGCTAACTCAGGGTTTAACACCAGCTAATCTTATTTCAGTCAACTACACCGCAATTTCATTACATGCGCATATGGCTACAGGTAGCTACGACTGCAACTACTGCTGGCACACAGAAAAAAGGTTCTACTTGGACTAGTTCCTGTCCTGGATCACGGACAGAAACAAAAGACACACAACAACTGGAGCATCTCAAAGAAAAGAAGCTTGAGGAGACAACAAAGAGTGTGAATGTGCATAAGAAAAACAAGCTGCACAACAAACTCTCTTCTCACAAAATCAAATCAAAGCGTAACATCCGGAGTATTTTCAGATAAAGAAAATTGATCCGACTTGGTTCACAGAAGTTTTGTAGATGCCTTGAAAGTGATTTCAGCTGTAAATCTCTTTGCCCTATATTCCCATATCAGATCACTGTTGCCACTCAAGGACACTGGAGGTGAACTGAGGTTTTCAAGGTCACAGAGATCAGGACATCAGGAGTGTGTGCAGTATATGCATGTATCTGTATTGGGGGCAGTGATGGGGCTGGGCATCCATGAGAAGTGTTTACAAATCTGCTCAAAGTCAACAGCAGATTAGAGAGACTTCACCCTGCTAATACCGAGCTCTGAGCTTTCACTCTTGGGCTGGAGGCCCTGCGGCACGCTGCCACTGCTCTGAACCCTCCGTGGGTTTTGTCCTGCTCATCACTTACCCCTTAACATAGTGAGAGCCTTCGTGAACACTGACCAGACTTACCTGAACTCATTTCTATTTAGAACCGGCTGACTTGTGCAAGATTTCCAAGAGCTAGGTGCTCTGTTTATTACAGCTTTCATTGTTACTTGCTTGAAGTCTATAGAGTGATGTCTTAATAGGGCATAATCTGGACTGTACATAATCTCAGACAAGCTATCGTGGACAATGGGCCAACTCTCCTCAGATAATGTTTCACTCTTCGGTTAAAAAAAAGGCCATATAGTGACTGAAATAATCTTGTTCTTGTAACTGCACAAAGGAATGAAAGGTATTTAGACAAGTGCGCTACACATCATGAGAGTAAATCAAGTGGAAACAGATTAAAACCTTAATACATTTTATAATACACTCTGGCGGAGGAAACCATCTAGACAGCTGCAGTGGTATGTGAAAAGTGTTTTGCCCACTTATTCTCAGTAAAGCCGTCAATAGGGTCCCAGACTGCAGAAGCCTCGTCACATGATGCCACTCATGTGAGAATCTGCTGTTTTTCTGCTCAGCTGGGCAGACGCAGCATGACGCCAAGACTCAGAGACCTCAGTGCTGCTGGAGAGTTCGGTAGGAAGGATCTTCAATAGTTTTTGCTACACCCAGTGTTGTTCTCTACCTAGACCTTTGGCGTGCCAGTAGTCTAGTGACTGCCAAAGATCAGAGTCTCTTACTAAGAAGCTGTGACGCTACCCAGCAACTAATCACATTAGTTTGGCCAGCGCTGACTCTTGGAGTAGTGTAAGAGTTACAAAAGGGGCAGTCGTCCTATCAGTATGTTTACACCTGACAACAGGCACGAAAACTCTGCTTTCATCAATTAGGAAAACATACACAAATGAATAATAAACCACGCTAGTCCAACCAGCTCTATCACAACATTACGTCCTCAGTTTTCTAAAACGTTCTTTCCATTTCCATTGCCGAACACGTGTACACAAACATTCACATAAGGAAGGTGAATTATGTGGCTTTTAAATATACACAATACCAAAGTAATGCTAGAACGTCCTTCAACAGGAGCGCGTATTGATCCTCCATACAGCCTACTAGGTTGCGTCCTTGCCTGCAAAGTCAGATATGCAGCCCTGTACACAGAATCAGGACAAACTACCATCTAGTTCCACTGATTCAATTTTGTCGATCTGTAACAAAGATGTTGCTGTTATTTAGATAACAAAAGTCAGCGCAGGCTAAAATCTCATTTGTTGCTAATGAGGAGTTATTACTGTCCTGCTGATTTCGGTGACATAACTGCTGCCAGGGTGTGTCAGGTCTGGGGCTCCTGGGAGAGGCAATGCAACCAATTCAAGACTAGAACGTAAAGATGACAGAAAATAACAGTTTCTCCTTCAACATATCATCACAACACAAGTATTGAAGTCCATCGTCTTCTTGCATATCTACTTAACCGCCGAATGGAGACATACGTGTAAAGCTTAAAAGAAGGCAAAAACTTACTTGCACAAACATATACTCCAACTCCCGGTTCATCTTGTCTTGTGAGCGAGCCTTTAGCTCATGCTGTGAGTCTGCTGGTTTTACAGATGCCTCCAGCCACACACGCCACAAGACCAGACACTAACTGATCGAGCGGTGGGCTCCAGAGCTCGCTGGTAGATGAAACCTTCCCATTGTGTCTGCAGACACAAGCAGCGTTCACCAACGCTCCCAAAACTTCCTCGCCCTGTGACAGATGACTGGCCATAGCGGTTGTCTGTCAAACAACATCCTGGCTTCCTTTATCGATCACATGAGTCGTGAGGCAGACAGACTCCACAAGTTTAAAAAAACAGGACTTTCTCACAAAGCACTGACATGGCTCCAAATAACAACTACAAACAGACAGCACAGACCAACCTTATTCCTTCATATATGATTCAAAGTGCATGTAATATCGTAGCATTGAGCAACTTCAACAACTATTCTTTTCTTTTTGCATTATGTAATAGTGACGGTGATTTTTAATTTAAGATGCTGGCTAAAAAACTAAACTGAGTTTTTATAACAAGATAATAAATCTTTGGCTCTCAAACGACTCTATTAAATGATTATCATTGCAGCTCTGTCACACTGAGAAAAACACTGGACTCGCTATTTTTCTCATGAACATTTAACCTTTTCCTGCATACACCTACTTTGGTGTGTTGTGTGGACTGCAGTGACTACATGCCAGCATGTATACAACATGACTATACAATTACTTTAACCAGGTTATCTCAGTAATCTAATGCACATGCTCTCCATTAGATGTAGAGGTAAAAAAAAAATAAAACAAAATAAACCAGTGACAGTGGAGAGTGTAAAACTGCCACCTGATGCTGCTGAAACGACACCTAACAAAGTATGAATGTTTTTTCTATAATGCATGTGTTTCAGCTATGAAATTTGTACAGATTTAAACAAGTCAAATTGGGTTGTGTAACAGAAGAATGCTGCTTTTGCCTGTGTACATAAGCAGAGGTTTGTGTTGTGAACCCACAGGCTTGGTGTGTTTAATAAAATCACTGGAATTATCATATATTTACATTTGGATTTACTTTACTTACTAATTTCCCTTATATTGGCCAAAAACAAAGCCTACAAGGAGTGGTAAATACATGCACAACACATCGGCTCTTATACCTCTGGTCAGGGTATTTACAGCAGCAAACCATAAAGAGCAATGCAGCTGCAATTTTCTTCCCACTGTCATTTGGCATACGTTTAATTCATTTATCCCTCTTTAAAAATTATACAACAAATCCAGGTTTGTGTACTTCCTGGGTTTCTACGTTCCTTTTGGTTGGTTGGTTGGCTGTGTAGCACACTAAACAAGACAAAATGACAACTCAAAGTCAAGAAAAAACGAACAACGCACCGCCGGCCGCCGGGTTAAAAAGGCGAAAAACCCGCCCCTCCGGCAACAACCCAAGAAAGGAAGCAAACGCAAGGGGTTCCCCTTTCCATCAGCTGTTCCCGACTACTCCCACTGTGTGACATCACTGACTAGCATGTGGCCTGACAGGTTCAACCTCGCATCTGTTTTCTGACCCACATGATTTATCCCGAAGCGTCCAGTCAATCAAACCATGTGTGAATCTTTTAGTTTTGGATCTCTGACCAGAAACTTTAAAGATGAGACAACGAATGACTGTAAAACAATATCAAAAAGCATGCTGTCTTTGAAGTTGAGGCATCCTTCAACTTTAACTCTGGAAACAAACTACTTAATGAAAGTTGAGCCGTTTCTAACATTTTGACATTTGAATGACGGTACACATCCACCACCAGGAATGTGTGCTTGTGTGTGTGAGACTCTATGCAGCTTGTCACATACTGCTTCACAACAGGGGTCTGCAGAGTGGTGTGAACTTGAATGCACCACGTGCTGCAACAGATGAAGTGTACAGCTTATTTGTTCAGTTACACAGAGATCTCAATGTCATGAAGATAACTGCCTTGCAGCATAATTACATATTTTATAATTGCCTGTATTGTAACACTATCATTATCAAAGGAGAGAAATCATAGCAGTAATGACATGATCTGTTATTACCACTCCTACCCTCCCCAGTGTTTGATCAAACTAATCTTCTTCCCTTTACTATCACTGCGAAAAAAAATATGAAAGGCAGGATTATTCAAGAAGCCAAGTGAAAACACACTGTAGTTAAACAGCGTCGGTTTCTTTTCTTGGCCACCTCTTCTTGTGTTTTCTTTGTCCTGACACTTCTTTTACCCCGCATTACCAGGACTCCGGGGCAACACAGATCATTAGTGTCTCACCACCACCTCCTGCACAGATGAGCTAAACTCACTGATACAGACAGATCAAGGCTGCTTGTACTGCAGCCAGAGTGAAAATATCTCTGCATGACGCCAGTAAGTTTGTCATGAAGCAGGAAATCTGCAAAAGCACTCTCAGAAGAACACTTTTTTAGTTTATGAATCAATGCGGAGTCTAGTAATTCTAAAAATACAGCACATGCACTTGTTGTGGTACGGCAAACGCTCCTTCAAATGCAGTGTGTGTTTCTGAAACACCGGGTTGTGTGTTGAACGGCCTCTTCAGCTCTGAGTCATCTATTGAAGCTGCACCTCCCTTCCATCTCCATGAGAATATTCTCCCTCACTTCCATCTCTGCTTCTTGGTACACAACACTGGTTCATTCACCTTCGCCTTCGCCTCTTACTGGTTTTCATTCTGATTAGTTTTACTTCGTCGAGAAGAAGAAACAGACCGACTCAAGTCTAATGAAAAGACCTTCACCTCTGGCTCACCTCTCTTTCTACTGGCGGTCAGGTCAGACGGGAGCCAAACGTAGACTGGAAGCAGAATCTGATGCTGGTTGTGTAAGTTTGTGTGTATGTGCATGATCAGACCCACTCAATAAGCTTCTATAAGGCTGAGTCATACACACAAAGGGCAGAGTGTTTTCCATCCCTGTGCTGGAAAAGCAAATCACAGAGAGGGGTCTGACATCAGAGGCCGACTTCTAAAACACACTGTGCCATTCAAAGCAGAGACTGACTTCGGGCTTCCCAGCGGCCGCACTGACACATACATCCAAACATTCGCCCGCGATTAAAGCCATTTAGCAGCCAACGAGATTCTTAAGCAATAGGACGGTTGAGTTGATGGATGGCTCCAAGCCAGAGCCTGCTGGCAGAGGAAGCCAACTCAGCAGCCTCTTGTCAATATCTACTGGCATTTAGTTTGTGGTTGGTTGCAATTGAACACCCAGGTGCTATTTAAGCAAAACCAAAGCATCTAAATATTGTTTCTTCTAGAAGGGAGTGAATTAATGTTGCAACCCTGCAGTGCCGGAAATTAATCATACTCTAGGGCTGGAGATGAAAAAAAAAACACATCATTATCCAAGAATCTGCCAGTCTTTTTCATTTTTATTTTTTGATTTATCAATTCCTTCGGTTCATAAAATGAAGAGAGAAATAGCTAACACAATAATCTAAAGCCCATGGTGATAACCTCAGACTGCTTGTGTTGCCTAAAAGCGAAAGATATTAACGAGGAAATGTTTGGGCAGCATGTTTGTCTACAAAAATGACTTGACAGTTAATTGTTTGCTGATTACAATTATCTATTTAACCAACAAAGCTCTATTATTTACTATATTAATTCAATTTTCTGTCAGTACTGGATTACGGTGCATGCATTTTTGCAGTCCTTGTACAATATTTATCACTCTGCGTCAAGATTTAGACCTTTCCACTGTCGTAACACTCATCACTGTGAGCTTCATGCTAAGGATGGGGGAGCATCCCTCTCTATTAGGTGTGATTCGCAGTGGGTTTTATTTATTTATAAGGCTCTCACTGTTTTTTTTTTAACCCCCTCACACTATCTCGTAACAGCCTTTTAATATGGGCTCTTACCATACAAGCTCAAATGATTGGATTACTCTGCAGGTGCTGTTTTCACTGAGCTTGGAAGAACATGCAGAACAGTCTAAAGCCGGACTCATTGTTATCCACGGGGCCAGTCAGGCTTTGGCTGCTCTTGTTTTAATAGATTTTTAAGAAGTTCAGGTTTTCCATTTCATGTTTTTGTTTTTGAACTGACTTTGCATCTAATATTTTCTTCTTATTGTTATCCAAGTCTCTTATTTGTGTGCCTACATCTTATATTTTCTTACTATTGTATTGCTATTGTAAAGATGGCCTCCATACATCCACTTAAATGAAGGTTAAATGAATGAATAACATATGTGTTAAACTTCATCCATCCATCCATTATCTATACACCGCTTGATCCTCACTAGGGTCATGGGGGGCTGGAGTCTATCCCAGCTGACTCAGGGTGAAGACAGGGGACACCCTGGACAGGTCACCAGTCTATCACAGGGCTACACTTAGAGACAGACAACCAAGCACACTCACATTCACACCTACGGACAATTTAGAATCACCAATTAACCTCAACATGTTTTTGGACTGTGGGAGGAAGCCGGAGAACCCGGAGAGAACCCACATTGCACGGGGAGAACATGCAAACGCCACGCAGAAAGATCCCGGGTGTCCTCACCAGGATACAAACCAGCGACCTTATTGCTGTGAGGCAACGGCGCTACCGAGCCACCAGTACAAGTTCCACCAAAGCAATGTCTTCAAATTTCTTGCTTTGGCCAATCAATGCTCAAAAATTTAAACACATTCAATTACAAAATGCGAATAGTCACATGAGAGAAGTGATGCTTGTTTGGAATTTGTGATCAAGACAATGACTTTGAGAATTGGACGATGACAAACTGATTAAGTTTCTGTCAGCCCTGAACGCAGCACTGAATTGCTGCCTTTTCGTTTGGGTCTCTAAGGTCAAAGGTTAGCGTCGGATACAGAACAGCATCTCAGGAGCATGTAAGGATCCAGACGTTTCATCAGTGTCCACTTGCCGACAAAGACGTCAAAAAAATTTTGACATCAGCTTGTTTAAGCTCATCTACACCACTTATGATGAAAGAACAATCCTTCAATTTGTCGAGAAAATAAAAAGAAGACGTTGTGCTCTGCAGTTTAACATGAATTCCAACAGCAATTATCACGTTTGCTCTCCACCGCTGCCACTATTCAAGCTGAACACACCAGCTGTCAAAGTAGGGGGGATGGGTGACTCATCTCCTCTCCTCACACACAAACACACAACCTCCTTCATCTCTGCAATCACTGACACACAACAACAACAGCAGCAACACTTGTGACCTTTAGGTGCAACAAGCGGGCCTCTTCAGTCACATTATCCTCCCCTTGTATTTGGGTGTAAACAGCCACGCTGAGGCTTCAGGGCCTCCGCCTGCCCCAAACATCCAGGATGCTAAGAGGAGGGATGCTAAACTATGTGGATGCGGCGTTCATCGCAGCATCTCAGCGGTACCCAGCCTGCACATCCCGGAGAAACGGGCTGGCACAGCTCAGACAAGCAACAACATAGACATAAGACTGGAGGATGTATGGATGCGGAGGTTTGAGCTGAAACCAGATATTGTGGTTTTAAAGCCTCCATGATGGCTGGCACCGCCTTTGCATCATCCCAGTCCCCGAGCCTCCAGTGGGGGGGATGATGTCAAATATGAGGATGATGCCTAGTTTTTGGTGAACGAACAAAACCGTGGAGGAAAAAAAAATGTGATTTTAATAGTAATAAATGCTATTTTTCTTAACGTATGAGGATGAAAAGGGAGCCTGAGAGAAAGGAGGAAAAAACGCGGCGGATCTGTGCCGCATCTGCTCACGTTGGTTTTCTGTCAGCTGCACCCTCGTCTTCCAACCTAAACACACATTTAAACACACGTTTTTACGAGCTTTCACAGTCATTTTCATTCATTTAAGGCGCCACCGCCAACCCTGCTATTACACGGGCACATTTTCCGACATGAACACCGAAGTGTCTGTCAGCTTTGTGCAAGAAAAAAACCGAGAAATTTGAAGCTATGTCGCGAGACGCTGCACCTGCGACGAGGACGGTTGTTTAGCCGACATGCTAGCTGGCAGCTACAAGGGGGCTCAATATGAAAATACACTTGTTTTTACCTTTGTGTACAGCTCCGACGCTGCCATGACGGTCACTCGCTATGTCCTTGCTCCAATCTGGGCTAGAAGTCGGGCAGGTCTCCGCACTGCATGGGAGCCGGCGTGGGGCTCCTTGAAGCGGGGGGACGAGTCCTTTGTTGCTGCTGGGGGGCTCAGGGGGAAGATGGGTCTCTTATCGCCATGATAACCTGAAACGCTCGAGGCTGCTGCTGCTGAGGTTTCGGTGTCTCACTTTGCATTCTGGGTATGATGGATGAAATGATTCAGCCAAACCGAGGGAGCTGCGGCCGCGTGGGAAACTGCGCCCCCTGATGGTCAATGTGTAGAACTACAATCAGGAGAAGGAGGGCACTACAAATCCAAACAATGAAAAAAAACATTCTAGATTGGGGGAACAAAAACACTGTATATCAGATTTTTCATTTTCCTTTAGCTAAATGATTCCAATATAAATCTCATAATGTAAATGGGGCTGTTTGTCATGGCTCTGCTGCCACTGTCTATTAAATGAATAACAATATTGAGCTGTAATTTGTATAGACCGTCAGCTATGAGGTCCAAAAGTCTTCAGACTTCTGCACAGCTCTGAGAATCTTTGATTTTTATAAAATGTTAAATCCTCCAACTATTTTTTGATACAGATAAATCAATAGCAAGGGGCCTGCGTGCTCTGTAAAAGAAAAAAAAAGAAAGAAATGACAGTTATTCTGTAGCTTTTCTCTGTTTTTGGTAAATTACAGATAATATCTAATAAAATACAGGAAAAGGGTATTAATTTAGACATGAACTGTAAAAAATAATAAGGTCAAAACTGTAGACAACATTCATATCAAAGATCTATATTTTTTTTTTTACAAATGGTAATTCATTCTTTCACGTTTGACTGCGACGTTACAAAAGTTTTACTGCATTTTTGTCAACGAAAATGCATGATCATTTTACACATATTTGATGTTAATTGAAAGAAATTATAGTAGTGTATATAACATACTGAAAATGCTAGATATGTTATATTAATTTTTAAAATGATTTTTATCTAAATATTTCTTATTTAACAGATTTTCTGTTTTGTTAAAGTATCAAGTAAAATCACAGAAAAAAGTATTAATTCACATATTGACTGGGGAAAAAAACACCAAAGCTGTAAGTAATGTTCACATCAAAATTAGTTTTATTGTATTTAAATCACCTAAAAATATCATTATTTTTCCACCGTTTTTTAAGGTATTGTTCACTGTTTCTTTATGGAAATTTACTTTATAATGTTTATTAACCTGGAGAGCAATGAAATGAATTAAATCACTATGTCTGTAGGAAAAGAAGTATCTAAGTGAAAGGTAAACGATAGCCCTTACTATATTATAGAGCTAAAAGCCAATTTCAGTTACTTTTTTTAAATTTACTGAACAATAGCACAAAAACAGAACTGAAGAAGTCTTTTCGGGTGAGAGGAACAGCATCTTCAAGAACCAAAAAAAGAAGTTCATTTGGTTGCTTTTTACTGAAGCTCTTAGGATTACCATGACCCGGATAACTGAGAATCTACACAGACATCTCAGTAACTGTGATGTACACAGTGAATGAGGTGATGTGTAATGTTGTCTCACTGTTCCTGAAGCGTTTGGCGAAGTTGACAGACATTTTAGTTGAGAGGATCACGTTGTCTGAGACGTCCATCCAGAGTAACATGCGTGAGATTGACAACAAATCATGGACTTGTGGACATTCGAGTGTCTGACTATGGCCCTAACTGACACGCCAGCATCTAACATCCAACATGCCAACAGCCTGCGGCATCGCGTCATCTGAATAAACAGATTTTTATGCTGATGACACACAGATGTACCTTCCTATGAACCTGGTATGCTGAGTTCTCTTAATGACTGCCTCTCTACTGGATGTCAAATCATTTTCGTCAGCTGAAGACAGACAAGGTTCTTGGTATTGGGTCGCAGCACATGGCAAAACAGATTCTGACTTGAACTGCTTCCCTTTTGGATCCTGCTGAGCCTGTTGTAAAGAATCTCTGTGTCCAATTTCACAGTAATCTGAGCAGTACAACGCATAGCTTGTGCAATCATGCTTTTATCATGTTAGAAATATTTCAAAAATAGCATCGATCTTAAATTTAAGAAGCACAAAGACTATTTTACATGCTTTTGTTACATCTTGGGCTTACTGCAGCAGCCTGTCCACCTCCCTGAACCAGCAGTCTCTTTATTGATTACAGACTGTACAGAAGTCAGCTGCCACGTTTTTAGCCAAAACAGTTCCAGCTTGTTTACACTGGCTCCCAGGACAAATTTAACTTATTTTCAAGGCCCTTCATGACCTCTCTCCTACTCATATTTGATGTTTTAGCACTGTATGCATTAGTACACTGTTGGAGATCCTCAGGCGGAGGACTTTTGTTTGTTCCAGGGGCCCGGCTGAAAACCAAAGAGGACAGAGCGTTTGCAGTCAGGGTCTAAAGACTCTGACCGACCTGCCCGAGGACATCAGGTCAGCTGAGCGAGTGAACTCAAGTCTCTGCTCAGAAGACACTTTCATCAAAGAGCCTTTCTGATTTTACTTGAGTTTAATGTCCTTTGAACTGTCTTTCATTTCTTTCAGTCATGTTCATGGCTTTTCTAACACTATGTTGTTTTTATGTCTTTTAAATTCTGATGATTTTATCTCATCTGTTTGCTTTACCTAAATGTATTCATGAACACAGTATTTCCTTGATCGCATATTCTGCTTTTTTAAAAACAAGAGATGGATACAAACAGGGAGGAAAAAGAAAGAAGGGAAGAGTTCAGGTTTTAATTTGTTAGCGTTAGTTTTGGGGGTAAGACTAAAAAGGAAAAATACACATTTTAAAATGACTTCAGGGCTGCAAAGTGGATCAGAGGTTAGCACCGTTGTCTCGCAGCTAGAAGGTCGCCAGTTTGCGTCCCAGTGAGGACACCCAGGATCTTTCTGTGTGGAGTTTGCATGTTCTCCCCGTGCAGCCTGAGCTCTCTCCGGGTTCTCCGGATTCCTCCCATCGTCCAAAAAAACATGTTGAGGTGAATCGAATCTAAATTGTCCGTAGGTGTGGATGTGAGTGTGCTTGGTTGTCTGTCTCTAAGTGTAGCGCTGTGATAGACTGGTGACCTGTCCAGGGTGTCCCCTGCTTTCACCCTGAGTCAGCTGGGATAGACTCCAGCCCCCCGTGATCCTAGTGAGGATTAAGCGGTGTATAGATAATGGATGGATGGATGGAAAATGATTTCAGTATGCTGGTGTTGTTGACTGTGTTACTGGCTCCAAAAAAGGACACATGTTGATAAGTGTACCTAATAGCAAATAGAAAATCAAAACATTTTTAATCTTGTCTAATGTTAACTATAAGGAAAAGCCAAATGTCCGCATTTATGATCCATTTGAAAGCACCTTGTTATGCCCTAAATATGAACATAACACACACACAACACAGCAATTAAACATTTGTGCAAAACTATTTTATTTACAAAACAAAATGGCACAACGTGACAGCAGGGCAGCCATATACATGCACAGCTCAGACAGATGTAGTGCTAGCTTCCATTTACCACCATCACAGGTAAATTTCATCCAATCAGTAAAGACCCTGGAAAAGCACTACACAGGGCCGAGGACAATTTTAAGATAAAACTACTTCAACTTATGATTACACAAGGATTTCTTTTCCCCCCAAGTTATTACACTATTTGTTCCCAGTACAATTTATTTTTAACCACAGATTTATACTCACACAGCATACAGGACGCAAACACTGGTCCCCACTGACAGGAATTTAGCTTTCAGGTCCCGTATACCCCTCTACCCCTCTTTGAGCATGATTCATTCATGACAACTCTGACCCAGGGAGAGGACTGCGCCGCCATCAGAGGCCGAAATGAAACGGCGCACCGTGAACACAGCGCAAACTTTCAACACTGCAGTTCAGTCTGAAGCAACAACGCCCTTCTCTCGTCTTTCACTCTCGAAAGGAGAACATTTCCCAGTTCCTAGACGTCTTGAATGAATCATCCACCTGCCTTCCCAGTGCTTTTACGCTTCACCCAAGCTTTTCAGCATCTGCTTAAATGTCTGCTTAGTGCATCTTAATGAATTAAAATAGAGCGCAATGAGGTTCGCCTTTGGGAGCCCTGCGTCACACATGCAGTTCCATATGACACTCTGGCCCTTACTGTGTGGTCCTTTAATACGGACACAATCAAAGTGTTAACAAAACTGAACTTGGCCTCTGGATTACTATATTCAGTCAGTCACTCAAGCATATTGACAGCATAATTTAGAATAAGGACATACAGTGAATAATACAAATCTGATGTAAAACGTTCTAAAAGGCTGACGCCTGCCCCTGTGGCAAACAAAAAGAAATATATATATATGTATATATATAGACACACACACGCACACACACACACACTTGCAGACTGAGGGATCATGACCACCGTACTTAAGCTCTCCAACCATGCGAGGTGCAGCTTCTACTGCTCGCCCCTCTCTTCAGCCAGTAAACACAGACGTATGCATTGTCCATCCGTCATACAGAAGCATCACAGACCACTCATCGCACTCACACTCGGATGTCCTGTCATTCAGTGTATCTTACATAGAAGTAAAGAAATAAAATATGAAAGGAGAGGGAAAAGTAAGAGGAGAATGACAGAAGGGCAGTCAGTTGGGAGGAGTACCAAGGGACAGAAACAAGAATAGGGGGGAGAGGAGAGACAGGGGCAGACGGGGTCGAAACAAAAATAAACAGGATTTGAAGGTATCAGCTAGCCAGTCCGCTGGGTGCTAGGTGTGGGTTCCAGTTGGGCGGGGTCCAGGCTGGTGTGGAGGGGGGCAGACGCAGGGTGGTAATGTAAAGGGTGGGAGAGGTAATGTTACAGCTCTGAGACGTTGAGTGGACAGGGTTAGGGCTGAGGGGTGCTGCAGGGGCCGTTGAGGTTGCGTACACATCAGCCTGCTAGTTTACTGGCCACCAGAGAGGGTTTCCTCTGGGGCAGGTCCTGGGGGGTGGGGATGTGGTCCCCTGTGATCTCGGCCTTCTCCGGTGCAGCTGTCGGCAACTGTTTGTTCTTTATCTTCGCTTTAGCCATGTTGTAGTCACCCGAGTCAAAGTATTTTTGCTGTAAAAAGACATAATGTTACAATTTTCAAGTGTAACAATGAGAAGAAGCAGCAGATGTCAAGAAGAAAAACATTTTGGAAAGGATTTTGTTATTTAGACGACAGAGAGAGCAAATATCACTAATTTGTGAATATGTTTTAAAAGTTGCATTGCTGAGTTTTTGACCATTAGTTGTTCTATGGAGCTGTTTTTTTTTTTTTTTATGTAGCAATCTTTATTTTGTTTGTGTCATGCATGCACCGGGACATGCATGGACACGAAGGAATAGCAATAAACTACATCGCCGTTGGCTTTGTGCTGTTTAGCTGATAAACAGTTTGAGGAAGCAACTGATGTAAAAATGTGCAAACAAAAGCAGTGAAAAGAAGACTCCATAAAAGAACATGATGCAAACACAAAAATCAATTTTGCAAATGATTTTGCACGGGAAGATATGCCCTCAACATGTTCGCTACCCATCAAGGATAAACACAAAGCACAACTGCAGTTTGTTTACATGGAAACTAGATGGAGCACCTTTATGCTATAATATTCACATTTGTTTAGCAGGCAGACATAACATAAATCAAACTAATAATTACCATCTTCATTGATTGATGAGTCATTATTTTAAAAAACAAACACTGTTATCTGCACTCATGATATCAAAAAACTCCTTCACAGGCCCATATTCAGGTTAAATTATGTTTTGACATCATATTAGGCCCCGCTGCGGTTATCAGGCTGTGCCCTACTGACACACTTAGATTAAAAAAAAGGTTAAAAACCATGAGGGCTCCAGTCACAAGTTATTAGAACCCAAGTGAAAATTCCTAACTGCCTGGTTTCTCTGGCTGAAAGTTGCAGATTTTACAACATTACAGAAAATGCTTCCACATTTGACAAGTGCCAATCAGTGCTTGTGATTTTTCCCTCATTGGGTGGCTAACAATTAGCAACAACTCTGAAAGCTAATTAAGTAATTTTATCAGCAAAAACTATACAAAAAAATACTGATTCCACCTTCTAGTGTGAACTTTTGCTGATCTTCTTCTGTAACAACAAATTAAACATATGTGACTGTCAGTTGGTCAAAACAGGCAACAGAATGTGTCACCTTGTGTTCTGAGGAAACTGTGGTGGAAATATTTTCCTGTTCTCTGATCACTCATTGACCTAATGACAGTAAACCTACAGGGCAGTGCAGTGCAACTGTGCTGATGTGACAGGACAGCACATTCAGGGATCCTGAATGTTTTGCAGACAAACACAAGAGATCACTCACCCCCTTCTGCAGGCGTTTGCGAAGCAGATCAGAGCCTCCGGGTTTATTTCCTAAATTTGGGTATCTGGCCTTCAGCTTAGCCTCCTCTGCCTTCTCAGGACTGATCACCTTGTCCTGCACCTCCTAAAAACAACAAGAGGCATTAGGCACCGAGGAATATTGCTCAAAAACCGCATACTGCACAACAACAGAGCACACCCATTCAGGTTTCACCAGGCTTCAACTTGTTTGACACAATTTGTCAGCTGATGGCTCTGCGACACACATATGTCAACACCATACAGTTAATAACGCAGACAAATGTTGAGCCTAAAACCTAAAAAATACGAATAAAATATGTGTAACAGCCCTTGACAGTCGCGATTTCAACAAGCCTGGTTAAAACACTGTCAGCAAAGGTACGTAAACATTCACCTGTCTAGGATAGTGTGAAACTAAAGGACAAAAGTGTCGCTGTTGCATATTCATATGAAGCATTAGCTTAGTGTTTGCTCGACTGCCCCCTCACACAGTAGCCACTGGGGAGCTAGCCTACACTTGTGTGGGTTGGTAGGGATTAATCATGAAGTGTGCTGTAAAAATCATTTGCTGCGTATGTTATTAATAGTTGGGAAGGCGAGCTTGGCAGCAATGTAGCAACACGGAAAAAAAGAAAAAAGAAAACCCCGCTGTGGCTTAAGTAGAATTTAAGCTAACTGAGCAGGCACCGAGCCAGAGTACAGCAATGTGTTGAGTTGAGCTAAGCTAACTTTAGCACCTGAGCTAACAGTAACCGCTGCTTTGAGAATGTCATGACAGTTAGCCCGGCTAACAGGCGAGCCGCTAACGTTAGCTAACGGTCTGACATTCACACCAACCATCCGAAACATTCACACTGTCAGCAACAGAAACGACGGCTCAGTCACTCGGTAACGCGCTGTCGTTACAATATGTGACACACAAGAGTAACTATTCAAATCGGGACTCCGTATCTGGCTTTGATTAATATGTCAACAATGACGAGCGCGGGGCGCCGAAGCTAGGCGGCATAACGTAGCGTTAGCTACAACAAAGTCACTGCTGCTGCTGCTGCCTGTGCTAAAACCGCTAAACACAGTTACCTTCTCGTCTACCGATGTCTCCTCGGCCGCCTGTGTTTCTTCGTTTTCCCCCGACATTTCTCAATGATCTCAATCAAGACAACCGCTCACTAGTTGGACGAGTGATCCACAAATCCCCTGCTCTGACTTTACCCATACAAGAGCTGCTCAGCGCTCACTCCCGCACAAGAAATACTACGTCACATGCGGAGACACCATGCGCGCTCCCCGACCGGGCACTCCTGCCGTGCACCCGCACACCGTACAGAGTCGGGATTTACATTGCGTAACATCGCGATCAGCTGTTAGACCCATGTGCTGTGTCACAAATCCAGATTTCAGGCAATAATCCGCAGATCTGGAGGACGGTGAGTGCTGCTCTGATTAACACAGCACAGATCATTTATTTTCTGCGCTTTCTCATGAATAAGACGGTAAAGCCCTCACAGTGTTGGATTTCTGGGTATGTAGCAATAACAATACCCAGGAGTGTTTTCATCTCCAGGATGTACCCCGTCTTCTCCCCAGATCAGCTGGGAGAGGATTACCAAGTGTATAGATGATGGATGGATGTGTTTCCCCACTAAAACGGTCTAAATACATTTAGCCTTTTTCATTCTAATGTCTACTGAAGATAACATGTGAAACATAAAATCACTGTTTACAGAGATCAAAATAATGTGTGAAGCACAGGGGGCTTCCTCTGTTTAAGTAGCATTCCTTTCTTAATGGCTGCTTTAACTATTTTCATCCATTTTGTTTTTGTTTTGCATCAAAATCTTGTCGTTTTTATAGATTATAGAAAGTATTTACAAAGGCACACTGGTAGCATCATCCATTCTTTTGTTTTGTATCATAATCGTACCATTTTAATCAGTTTTATAGATTTCAAAAGGTTTATAAAAGGGAACACTGGTGTGTGGACTGACAGTCTGAACAATCATTTTTGTTTACCAGATTTTTAGGTAAAAGACTATTTTTGAAATGTTACAATTTTTCAAATACCTGTATCTATGACTGTTGTATAGGTTTTATTTTTCAAATTGTGCAGTTTAGGATCAATATTCCAAATCATGTTGCTTGAAAATGATTGACGGGAACCTTTTAGTATCTTTGTTCATCACTGGAAAAGTGCGATCTACTTTTAAACTAAAATACTTTTTTAAAAAATGTCTTGCATTATTGATTTAATTCAAACTTTATAAGCATGGAATGCATTGTGATTTACTCGTAAGAGCACATTGTGGTGCATCTGAGTAAAAAAAAAAAAACATCACACTAACAGTATGCTAAAAAAAAAAAAAGGCCTGTCAGTGATGGATTTCAAATGCATGTATTTATAGTGACGTTATGAGTTGGTAACTACTGGTCAGTGATTCCTTTCATTTGCTCTTATTAGAAGTTGAGTCAATGTAAGTGAAGTTATTGTCTGTAGGTGTGACATTGCGGACATTTCGTTCAGAATACTGAGAGGTAGCTGCAGGCAGAGCAGGAAACACAGAAGAGAAATGAAAACCACAAAGACACAGAGCAGATTTTCAAGATTGCTTTAGAAGATATATAGATATATTTTTTTTCAGATTTGAATATTAATGTCAAAAATACATACTATGATATACAGTTTGCACTACATCATCTTAGCATGACAGACGTCACAAGTAGTAACTGAAATATTAATTTAAATATTAAATAAACTGATGGTAAGTAAACTGAAAGTGAATGTGTAAACACTAAACTAAGGTTACTCTTTCTATTGCAACACTTCCAATAAAGTGGTTTTGTAACAGTACAAAAGTATTAGAATATGACTATTTTCTGTTTCATTTCCAGTTATAATGAGAAAAAAAAATCCACAGTGCACTTCTGATGTTCGGTTGTGATGTTTTTAGGTGAATCTGTCTTGATTGCTTGTTCGACTTCTTTAGTGGTCCATGGGAAGTGTTGCACCACAGTCTGCCGCCTGGTTCCTCTTCCATGTGCGCTCCCTCTCCTCCGAGCTCAGGAATCACAGGGTCACAGCTGAGTTTACTTTCAGCAGAGTCAATCTAAACTTCAAGGATTTAAAAATCGGAATCTTTGACCACTGAACGGGCCTTGTATTCAATTAGAAAGAAATTCATTGAGATTTAACACATAAGAGTCCAATTCATATTCTGATTCGCATCAACAGTAAAATAGCCTTGTTTGTTGGCTTTAATTTCAAGTGTCTAACCGCTTCTGTGGACAATCACTGGTCTCTACTCTCCTGCCAGACGCTGGAGGGGATACACACAACAGCAGGAAAAAGAATTAGCTATCAAATCTGGTAAGAACACCTTGACCAAGAGTACAAGATCGAAAACCCACTTTCTGACCGTAACCTTTGACCCAACCTGTCTGTTGCAAGTTGTGCACTTAACAGAGAACAAGGTTGATTTCTGAAGAGTCTCTGACGCTCTTAGCCCCCCCAACTCCCACCCCCCTGTCAGTTTTGGGTGACAGAAGGCATGAAATGTACGTTTCTGGACACAGGCCAGAAGAGGCTTGTTGACTGCGGTCCTCGTCTCTTTTCAAATAGCAGCCCTGGGATAACGGGCTGAATAAGAGTCTATCGCTGGCATCAGGGTGTGACTGAAGCTTCAGTGGTGGCCTGCCAGGTGGAGGAGGGAGGGCATCAGGCCTCAGCAGCGGGGAGAGAAGGGCGGGTCAATGGGGGACTCTGTGAAGGACTGGAGCTCATAGGCAGCACCGCTGTCCACCTCCATGGACTTCCTGGAAAACAGCAGACGGATGTCCCTGTGGAGGTAGATCTTCCCAGACTTGGAGCTCTGGAACCTGATGGGGATGGTAGAGAGAGAGAGACAGAGAGAGAAAACAGACAGTGAGGATGAGTACAGCAGAAGAAACTTCACCTCTGCTGGATAATATTCTACTTTCAGTGTGTGCAGAGAAAAATAACAGCCAGCCGACCTCAGATGAACGAGGTAGCGCAAGGTGCGTCCCTGGCCCAGGGAGAGGGGCTTCCTGCTGGTCTGATTGTTTGGGTCACGGCGGACGGGAACAGAGAAGGTCCTCTGGCGTAGGAAGGTCTGGTGTCCAGCTGGCATGGCTCGTAGGTCGTACATCACAACAAACATCTTTACCACCGTCTTGTTAGGGTTGAATAAGGTCTGAGGGGTTCAACCAGAGAGCGTTAATTTCTCACCCGCTGTGGCCTGATTTCACTGAACTATAAAGATGCACAAAATGAACACTATATTGTATATATATAGAGAATATATAGAATATTGTAAACAGAGTATAAAACGTATAATGCCTTTTGAAATGCAGAAATACAAGCACCATAAATGGATAAAAACAAGGCCATGTATCCGTATTTCACATGATGACATTTCCTTTACAACCACTAGGAGTCTCCCTTTCCTTCTGATACTTGGTGTAATCTCCTCTTTGTTCTCAGCTGTGTGCACTGTGATGCAGATATTTTACAGACAAATATTCTTCACATTTTTACAACTGTGAACAAAAAAAAATCCTCACCACTTGAATGGTTCCTGATGGAGGTACACGGTAGCCCCTTTTTCCCAGGGACTCCAGGTTTATCACACCCTATAAAAAAAGACAATCACAGTCAGAAGCAGGCGCATCAAAGTAAAACACGGGAGCTCACACACATTGTGTACAGACTGTTTCTTCTGTAGGCTCAGCCATGCAGGCTAAAAAAGAAGAAAAAAGATAAATTATTCAGTGGCTGAAAAACGCGATCTCACCATATATGGTGAGGGAGCGTTGTCATCGGAGACACTATAGAACGACACGTCCACGGGTAAGGTAAGGTGACTGGGGCAGAAGGATCCGCTGGCTCCAACCTCAGCTGTGAAACCCTCCACCGTCCCCAAAGGCTCCAGGCGGTAGTTCAGCACACACTCCTAATGAAACAGAGTTCAGCTTTAAAGATCTGTTGCTTATTTTCCCTCACAGCCTCACACACATAGTTTGCACTTTGATTTTTCCATCAATTCCTCCTTTAAGCAAAGTTATGAGTAATCTTTGGAAAAATGAAAACAAAACAAACTAGCAGTGAAAATCTACAAGCTGCTGCATGATGGTAACTTAAAGAAGTGCAGCAGCCAAATGAATTCCCAATGAGACTGGAATCATTAAAGGATACAAAATGGTGAATGTGACCTATTGTTCAAAATGATGACCGAAGAAGAAGAAGATTCTGTGTGTGTTGTACCTCAAAGTTTCCCAGCAGACTGAGACTGGCAGGTGGAGCACTGGCACTGAACAGCTGCTGAGACTCATCCGTGTATCCGTCTCTCTTTGGACACACCCTGAAGGGTTAAAACACACACAACTTGTTTTTAAATGTGTGATGTAAGAGCGGCTTAAGGTGTTTACAAGACAAAAATCCCAGGTATGCCTGAATAGGCGTGCGGTCCAGATGAGATGAAATGATCTCAGACTGATTATATTTGTGTGTAAACACGCTGTCAGTTATCTTGAAATGTTTGTTACTTTGACAACTTAATTCACTGGAAGAGCAGATGGAAATACTACCATTTGCATGTACTGGTCACACAATCTTGAGTCACGTGTTATATTTAGCCAAGAAAACGTTTTGGACTTCAAAAAAAAAAAAAATCATATCTAAAGGTTTGACAGTGGTTTTTGCCAGCCACAGCCAAACTGACCACAATCTATCTAGAGACTGAAATGAACTTTCAACCCAGAATGCCAAACTCTTCAAACATCTGCTTTATAAAAAGCAGCACTGAGCTTCCACCCACACTGGCTGTGTGTAGGCAGAGCCATGAATCTCTGTGTATAGAAAGCCAGTTCAGTTCTGTCTGCCATTTTGAGTTGAATATGTGTGATTCTAGATGCAGTCACAGTACAGCAGAGCTTCAGCAGGTGGCAGCGTGAGCAGAAAAGTCCTAACCTTACCACTGAGAATGCTGTTATTGTTTCGTCTCCGAACATGCAGACATCCCTCCTTTATGCTACTGTTCATCCAAGGCTTTTGTTTCAAGAGCCTGGATGTGGCAAACTGCAGCTCTTTAATATAGATCCTTCATAAAATTGGCAGTAAACCAATCAAGTACTGAGAGTAAAGTTTCCCCTGCTTGTTACACAATAAAAGCTGAAATGCTACAAAGTGAGAAAAACAAGTAGGTTTTTAAAGTTATGATGAAAAGTATGAGTAACTAGATCCAGATGGTACTACAATCAACAGTTGATGTGGGAGGTAACTGTAAAACAATAGAAAAAAATCTTTGTCCTGTAACTGTGACTTAGACTGCATTAATCCAGTCAAAGTACCCGACGTTCACTTTGTAGGAAAAGTAAGACAGAGATTTGTAACTACAGTAAGAGAAAATGCGCACCTTTTCCCAGAAGCCCAAGGCAAACCCTTACAGCCAGCCAGAGAGGTGTCTAGGTCGAAGTAGCCTGTTTGATTTTTCCTCTGAGGAACCTGCAGCAGACACAAAGGACGTGATTAACACAGAGCACTCATCATTTATCTTCGGTCTGAGCGTGTAAGGTATCCAATGAATGTTTTTTTACATTTCAAAATGAAAGTTTTCACCTCATAGAAGAGAAATTTCAAAGTATGTACTCAGTAATTAGGTGAGTTTTCAATGACGGTTAAACAAACTCATTCTCAACATCAACTACTAAAATATATTCTCAAAATTTAACGGTGAATTTGAAATGTCAACATACTATATTGCTACATGTTGTATCATGACGTATGTGTGAGCTTATGTGTTCAGAGTTTCTATGAGTGTGTGCGTGTGTTTGTGTTCAGGTCAGTTTTTTTGTATGTGTGAGTGATCAGACTGGAAACTGTGGTGATGAGACTTAACATGGCTGATGAGGCGCGGGTCACTCACACGCCTTACCTCCTGCTATGTGTGCTCCTGTGTGTACATTAACTCTGGATAACTACTCAGTAGCCCAGCAGCCATAAAAGAAAACAGCTGCCAGATATTTCAAAGTCTCTAAATGATAAACATTCACAGAATCACAGTACTTTCACCGGTGAAAGTGCTGTGAGTAATGCTACAGATGGCCTGGAATACAGGGTAGTGAGTGTGGTGTTATGACAAACACAACTGCATGGACACCGACAGTGACTACTAATCACGACTAAGTCATTAGGCATTCGCCTGCGCCTGTAAGCCTGTATGTGACTGAAGTGTCGTCTCGACAAATGTTCACATTACAAGTGGGGAATGACACAAAGTTTTATTGTGTAGATGTAGCTGCAGTGTGTGAGTGTGTTTTTCTCACAGGGCTGGAGAGCAGAGGCAGGCCAGTGCAGGGGTGGAAGGCCTTGGTCGCTGTGGCGTCTAATGAGTGGCGATTCTGTTTCTTCCAGCTGTTGCAGGGACGCAGTGGGGAGGGGCTGTGAGCTCGCTGGAGCACAGAGACAGAGAGAGATTAAGACAGCTTGCAAATGAACTGAAATTATCTGCATTTATCAAGCCACGCTTCTCCCAAGACAAGACAATATAAATCAGGAGGCTCTTTCCTGTATGGATGCTAAATTTAAAGAATGCCTAATGCCTATTTAGTAATTTGTGAGATTAAAGAAAGAGTAGGAACAGGAATAGATTTGCTGAGAGTGAGAAGATCAATATTGTTTTGATGACTGCATGGCAAACACTAAGCTATCCCCAGTTAAACTGGCATAAAGACTAGGAACAGGGGCTTTGCAAGTCCACCTTTTTTCAGATTTTTTTAATATGTACATACCGAACTAAAGTGCAAAAGCTACAAATGTCAATGGACAAACAAAGCTAATTAAAAAAAAAAAGAAGACCCTTACGAGGACAGTAGGGGATGGAGTCATGTCTGGACTGGATGTGCCGGAGCATCCAGACTGCGAGGGTGCCTGGTTCTCGTCCTGGAGGGCAGAGGCCTGGGCTGGTGCACAGTTGTGCATCTGCATCTGGGACCGAGACTGAGGCTGAGGCTTGCTGTGGTCGTGGCTTCTGATACAGTTCGTGGCTGGGCTGGCATCACTATAAACCCAGCTAAAAATCTGGGCATTCCTTGGACTGTTCTCAAGGACAGGGGAGGCAGAGGGGCTTTCATGGCTGCTGGGTGTCCTGACTCTGAGCTTTTCCTGGGGGGAAGTTCGTAAACGCTGGCCAGCCTGGGCAAAGGACTGGCCTCTCAATGAGGATTCTTCAAGTGTAAACTGAGCACCATTTTGGGCCCGGGGAGAATGGCATTCGGTCCCCGGATCGACTTGGGGCTTGTCTGTGCAAACGGGCATGTGTGTGGCAGCGGTGTGCGTGCTGCCTCTGTGAGGTTCATGGCTGGGTATGTGGCCGTTAGTGTAGCCGTTGGTGGCAGTGTGTGAGGCTTGTGGGACGTGCGTGGTGTGCGAGTACGTGCGGACCGTGTGTGTGACTGTTGTTGTGTGCGTGTGGTGCAGAGGGCTGCCATTTCTGCTGTGCCTGGGGGACAGAGAGGGGACAGACAGTCTCTCCTGGATGAGTCTAGTGATGTCTTGCACTGCCTGGGCGATGAGGGAGCTGTCTCTCTCCCTCTCCCTGTCTTTCTCCTTCTCTCTGTCTCGCTCCTTCTCTCCATTCCTCTCCTCATCTTTGTCTCTCGTCTCAGTCATTTTCAGCTTCCTGCAGGCTGCAGGTTTAGGGGAGGAGCTTTCCCGTTTGCCGAAAGAAGTGTCAGTCATGGGTGTGTTGAACGGGGTGGGCCACACGCGTCCCACGGACTCATAGGGTGGTACCTCAGGCTCTTTGGTCTTACTGGCAGTTATGTCGTCATGGTTACTGCCCCACATGGCTTTGGGAGGGTTGTCAGATGCAAAAAGGCCGGGAGGGAGTGGTGGCGCTGTGGGGTCACAGAAGTTAAGCCTTTGTGCAATGCGGGCAATAACTTCCTGTCTCTCCTGCAGCAAGGAGCCAATCAGGGGGTTTGTCTCGGATGCTGAAGGCCTCGGGGAGGGGCAACGAGGTGGCTCGGCCAAGGAGAAATTCTTAAAAGCTCTCAAAGGCTCAGGGATGGGACCCTTTGACCTCTCACTGCTGTTGGTACCAGAACCATAGTCCTCTACTTGTGTGGGGTCAGATGAACCATTGAGGGTTGAGTACAGCCACTTCCCTGCTTTACTTGTAGGGAGTGGGGAGGGGGAGTGGGATCGGGAGGGCGTGGGGGAGTGAGAAGGCCGGTGGAACAGCGGCGAGCCCTGACGCTGGGGGATGTTGACCTGCGGAAGCTCTCCGTTCTGATAGGTGTGGTTTTCAGCAGGCTCCTGGCTCTTCTTGCTGAAGGGATGTTGCACAGCGGTGTGAGGAAGGCTGTTAATGGGGATGCTGTTGATGGGAAGATTAGGAATGGGTAAGCCGTTGAGGAGAAGGCCAGACATGGAGTTGGAGCTCTTGCTGTACATGTTGGAGTTGTGAAGGAGGTTGTCTTTGCTGGGGTCCTGGCTCTTTTTGAGGGTGGGCAGGCCACCATGGCTGTTGAGGTTTGGGCTGAGGCTGGGAGTCTTGCTGTAAAGCGGAGGAAGGCCGGTGTGGATGCTGCAGGCCAGGGTGGGGTAGGTGGGTTGTCGGGGGAGCGACTGGACACGAACCTGCAGCGCGATGCTCTGGGATACATTGGGGACAGGGAAAATGTGCTCTGAAGGCGGCTGGGAAAACTGCCACACCAAGTCCTCATCAGCAGCACTGATCCTGTTGGACAGAGAGTGAGATTCAGTAAACAGGATTTACACCCGTTTATAACATTGAAATAAACAGAAC
The DNA here is from genome assembly GCF_000690725.1 of Stegastes partitus. NCBI lineage: Eukaryota > Metazoa > Chordata > Actinopteri > Pomacentridae > Stegastes > Stegastes partitus. Next base: position 91,801 of record NW_007578026.1, read on the forward strand.
TTTAGCAAGTTTTCTGTAGCTTTAACACTCTAGTCTGACAGCCTGACTGAGAAACCTTCAGCCCACCACTGTCCAAGTCTTCACTTAGCGCTACGTCTGACCTGTACAGGATGTTTCTGGGGACGATGCCATGGGAGGCGCTGAGCCAGGCGCTGAGCTGGGAGAAGAAGACGTAGGAGCGAACAGCCAACAGCAGGGTCTTCTCCTCAATGAAACGGTCGCCGCTTCTATTAAAAACACAGTTAAAAAGCGGTGGAAGTGTGCCAGTGTGTCAGGTTAATGAGAAAACGGTAAAGGGATGTGTGTGCGTGTGTTTTTCAAACATAAAGCGTTCCCTGTTCATACACATGTGAGTAGGAAAGTGGGCCGATCTGCAAGGCTAATTAACCCCCTGAGTGCCAAGCCAATTATCTGGATCTTTACATTTTGTTATCACGTTTTTCTATGTTAGGGCCTGTATTTTTGTGCACTATTTCAGGTTTTTCTTCTTTTATAGCTTTTTACCTTCAGTATTTACCTTTTGCGGTAGATTTCTCTATGATCAATAGACCTAGTGGGAGATAAAACTCAAGTACCTCCACTGCAATGGAATTTTTTACATTTACAAAAACATACATTATAACAATTTGCAAAAATGTTTCCTTACTATAACTTGCTATAAATTAAAATTATTCAAATATCTAATTAGGTAATAGCAATTCGACAGGCCTTGTGAAGGTTCATACATTTTTGGGCCCTATATAAATGAATTATGAATATAGTCTTTGTTGCATGGGCTTAGTTTGGACTGCTGGCCATTAGATTTGTTTTTCAAATCACATCTTTAGGACAGGCTGTGATTGTCGAGATGTAACCAAGCTATCTGCATGGGTTGCTGTGGCTGCGGTGGAAGCCTCTCCCCAAAGTGTCAGCAGACAGACAGATTGTTGTTGTCCATGTTGTGCACTCTGCTAGTAGCAGCAAGAATTTTGCTCAGCATTTCTGTCACTCTGGATTTAACGTGGTGGTTTTGTGTTGCATTGCGTGTGATGCAAAAGACGCTTTGAAATCCCATTTAGGCTGAAACGCCGTCAGGACTGAGACGCAGCGGTAGAAATGTGACTTGAATTGAATTTCAAACCATGTCCAAATGTGGTTCGGATATAGGTTGTAAAAAAAAAACAAAAAAAAAAAAAACATGTTTTTTTTTTTTGCTGTCCAGAATTTCTAAAATCAACCTGGATACAATCTAAATAGTGGAATTGGGCTGGCAACCTCAACAAGACCTTAGACGCAGGTATAACATTGTAGTGAGAAACAAGGTCTGTACATGGCTACGCGATAAAACACAGCACAGTAACTTCGTAATTCAGTTTTTTTTAACTCAAGTTTTTTTCTTGAATTTCTTTTCCCATTTCCTTTTCAGATCCTTTAAGTGTATTATTAAATTTTGACATAAAAGAAGGAGGAATACATTGCTGTTGACGCTGAACCAACATGCTGTCAGACTTCAACTGTTACCAAACTGGCCCATGATCACGCTGTGCTACGTGTGTGCTGCTGAAACCTGTACAAGCTCATACATGTATTCATTTTAGCAAACCTTAAGGCACTCGACACAACGTATATATGGAAGTATTTTTCACATCTACATTCATGTCTTTTTTGTGCTTCTTTTTATTTCACAACTCTGTGTTTCTTCAGTATATGACTCAGATACTGTAAATTGCATGTGTTTCTATTTCAGCTAGTACTTCTCTTATTTGTATTCTGTTTTCGGTTTGACTGAGACAGCTGTGCAAGAATGAAATAACTCTTGTACTCTTTACCTTTGCAAATGGGAAATAAGGTTACTTAATCTTGAGCAACTCTAGGAGATGTTTGTAGGGATAAAATTTGCCTGCTGAAGGAGTTCTTTGCGCTTAAAATTATATTGCATGAACAAAACAGAATGTCAAAGCAAGCAGAGTATGTGAAAGCACGAGTTGTGCAAGCAATAAAAATAACCAAGAAATGGATGAAGGGAGAAGGCAGGAACCTTGGAAATATAATGTACTGTGTGTCTCTTCTCTTTGTGTTTGTGAGCGCCGTCTTGTTCATATGAAAAACACTGTCTCAGTATTTTATGAAAACAGACAGGAGTCTACTTTTCTAGCATCGTCCATGTTTAAGACAGTATATATATGTGTGTGTGTGTGTGTGTGTGTGTGTGTGTGTGTGTGTGTGTGTGTGTGCTTGTGTGTCCCTTACTGTCTTGGAACTGGCTGCAGGGTCCATCTCTCCAGCAGCAGAGCATCTTGTTTGATGACCGGGTCGCTGATGGGGTCACTCGGGGGGCACTCGTCGCCATAGCAACAGTCTGGCAAGAGCATGACCTCGATCATGATGGGGATGCTGTTCCTCCAAAGCAGGATCACCTCAGAACGGGTTCGCCTCGCCTGCCGACACTGGACACGCACACACACAGCCGCAGACAAAGGTGGAAGGTTAGTGCTCATTAGTGAATGTCAACATGGGGTTCCTGAAACTTAGGGGCAAAGCAGATGGGACCCAAAGGAGCCCCTCTTAGAGCTAAGTGAATTCCCTGCAAATTCATTCAGATCACATCGGAGTTCAAACAAGGTTTACTGTGCATTTCCTTTTTGCATTTCTATTCCAGTGACAGAGGGATATAGTGCACACTCAGCTTATTAGGTACACCTTACTGAAATTAAATCTGTCTCTGTTACAATCCTGCAATTAATCATTACTACAAAAAGGTTACAAAATAAAGAGTTTGTTGGAACTGTCGTAGAAAGCTGCTGTAATCTAGTGATTCGATCACTAAAAGTTGATTGTTGAGTTTCTGTTGTGCTGGGAAAACGACAGTATCTTTTTAAAATTAATTATCACGGTCATTCAGAACAAAGATGTTCAGTGTGGAACCAGTTTGAACAGCCAGTCTTACTTAACGCTTATGATTTGAGTTACATAAATGCAGCAGCAACAACCTCTCAAAGTGAAGAGCTACTGTCTTCTTTTACATTAAAAAAAAAAAAAAAAAAAACATATGAGAGGCTGTGAACATAAATGTATGTTCAAGTCTCCTACCTGGGGCAGTTTGTCGCTGCACTCATGCTTGTGAAGAGGCGGCATGGCTGACTGGGCTGGCGGACAGTGCAGCCCCTCAGTCCTGCCCTTCACGGAATACTCTGGTGTCCTTCCCTCTGTGATGAGCAAGGTCAGGAACACCAGGAACTCCTCAGCATCGTACTCGAAAAACTCCTCTGTGGCATCTAGACAACACAGAGAAACAGAGGGTCAGCATATTCTTCAACATCACTTCACATTAAAACAGCAAACAAGGAACTGGTTGGACCAAAGTTAAATGACTTATCTGCCTATTCTTGGACTGATACTGGGACAATAAAAATACCCAAACAAGAGCAGAAAGTCACATGTATTGCCATGATGCATGACTGATTATCTTTGTTTAGGTTTTTGCTTAAGTGGATAAGGCTATTTAACTTCAGCTGGAAAGGCTTGTTTAGAGAAGGGGTGTGGGGGAAGGCGGCGGATGACACAACTTTTCCAGTTTGGCTGCTTCAAAGGAATATATTTAGACCTTCCATGTCAGCTGAGCTGAGGGGTGAAGCCACACACTGACTGCTCCTTCTCTATTACAGTACACACAAACATAGGCAGCGCTGACGGTGACATTATTAACACTCATTGGCAAAACATTTACATTCAAAAACTCAATCAGATACACGAGAAAAGTACAGGGCTGAAATAATTGAGTGTGTGCTGCACCACTCTGTGCCTCACAAGTTTTGCCAGGGTAGTGTGGGTGGGGCTGGCAGGACAGAGTAGGGCTGAATCAACCTTTCACTGTTTTGGAATAGGCTATTCCCCTCTGACTCTGTTCAAATTAACAGTTGTATAGCCACACAAAGGCTCCTGACAAGGAATAATCAGCTGGCTGTCACATTTAAATTATAGCTCATGCTGAGCCCCTCTGTTGTCCATTATTATTCACAGCAGCTGAATCTATAGGCGGCTTTAAGATGGGGGCTGTTATGTATTTGGTTACCAATCAAATGTTGCTTAATTGTAGGTTTGCCTCTTGCCACAACAAAATGAACAAAAACCTGCCGTTTGGGTTATAATTGAAGCTTAGATCTTAAGTTATTTTTAGCAGACACTTGAAGAGCCTGTCTTAGCTCTATATCGCCTGCACTCCTCCAGAGAAAACTCCCAGAATCCCTCAGGAGGTCAGCTGATACACAGCAGCACAAAGAATTACAGCTTTCTTTCTTCACAGCGCACTGACATACAGAAGCTGGCTGCTTGTAAACTCGGAAGTTCTACATATCGGAATCAGAGTCAAACTAAATGGAAGTCCAATTTAGGTGGAAATTTCTATTTTTTTCTTAATTTTTTTTCTTACTCTAACAACATCACAACCTCATAAGGATAGAAGTACAGATACGCAAACACACAACCTGTCCTCCTCCCACCAGAGCAGGACTGGCTAGAACAGAGTCCTTCTCAGCTGGCTCTGCAGAAGTGCGAGCTACGAGCTGCTGCTGTATGTATGTGTGGGTACGCATCGTAGTCAGCCAGCCAGTCACGCACATTCCTCCCAGGGAACTCCTCCTACATGCCTCTGAGCTGCTGCTGCACGTGGAGAGAGACGCAGTCCAACACAAAACATGAGGAGGGAGGGACGGGAGGAGGGGGTCTGTTAGCCAGCTGTAGGCTGAATAAGCGCAGGATGAAAGAGATGGAGAGGGAGGCTATATTCAGAGACAATCTCCTTTTCTTTATGGGCTGGGATCGGAAAGACTCGAACAAAGGGATCAAGAGACCAACAGTGGGGGAGAAAAGGAGAGCAAGAGACAGAAGAGAGGGAGTAATATATGACAACGGTCAACATTCAAGGTCACAGTCCATCACCTTTGCATGATGGTTGGCTTGAAAGCACTGGATATAGTGGGTACTGACTGGCTGATCTGATGCTAAGGTTTAATAATCCCAGTCTGGACTGGACAAAAGGTTCCACTTCCTGCTGCTTTTGGGACTTGGGCTAAAAGGTGACAATATGTGATGGAGGCCAGGAGCAAAAGAGAAAGGAAGCATGGATGGATGAAGCCAGGAAGGTAAAAGAGTGATTAAGGAAGCAGAGGAAAACAGCCTCTGAGGAGGGAGGAAGGTAGCACTTAAACTACTTATTTGCCTGCCTATACCCCCCTTGAAAACACACACACACACAAGCACACACAGCGCCCCAATTCATGTGTGCACAGTGGGTGTCAGATTGCTGCTTTCTACGAAAACCAAGCCCAGGAACATTGACCCTTAGAACACACATGGCAAAAACACACATGAACACCATGGCACAAAGCAACACACACACACATCCCTACACACACACACGCACACACACAGTGCAGGACAAAGGACTAGTGATGGAGGCTTTGGTTCAAGGGGCCCTGCCTGCGTTTGCTAAGATGAGAGCTGTCATTCATTAGGGCGTAGTGCCTGAATAGAACATTCCTACGAAGCCTACACATACACACACACACGCACCAGCACAAAGACACACATCTTAAATGGAAATTGGGAGGTGATCGGGATAAAGAACAAGACAAAAAAATGGCAGATGTAGTGATCCTTTGCACAGATGCTGTGTCCAGAGCTCAAACCTTGTTGTGTACTTTTTCAGCAACTTTCAACCATCAAAACAAAATATATGATTGTAATACATCGTTGATGTTTTAGCCTGATGATGGATGCCGGAGGCAGAGCTTCTTCCTCTGCAGCATTTTTAATCCTGCTTTTGGTAGAACTGGTTAATATCTTTTGGGAATTTATGTAACAATCGGCATTGTTTACCAATCATTAAGCCTCCAAGCTTGGTTCAATGTTCAATCCTGCCTTTTCCTTCCTGTCCTCTTCCTCTCTTTCCAACTGGACCGTGACCAATTCATTCCTATCTCTTCATCTTTTTAAAATGTTAGTTCTGAAATATAAATATGTGCTTCTCTCTTTCTTCAATTTGTTTGCGAGCTCTCTATGTGTGTACATGATGTCATTTAGTGGTTTTTCAAAACTTCACTGGTGCCCCTTGCACTTAGTGACAGAACTACCATAGCAACTACTAGCACCGCTCAAGAAATGCAAACAAAAAACACTTCAATGAGGAAAACATAATCAGGTTTAGGTCCAGTGTGTAAATAAGAAGCTTTGCCGATACTGAGCAGCGCTGTACGGGTCCAAACCCAGATACACAAACACACAATGGAAACCTGTTATTCTCTTTTCCATGTGCATGTGATCTCAGCTCCATCTTCTGATAATGTGTGATGTAAATTATGTAACAGGTCGGATTAAGATTCAGGGGTCTTATTATTAGACCTGTGACCGCCTGCCACCAAGTGCAGCTGGAGTCCCGCCTACAGATCAGCTGGTTCAGCACACACACACACACACACACACACCTCTCAGCTGTCTCCATGTCCTTGGGCCAACAGATCAGTATAGTCATGTGGGATGGAAAAAGGCCTCCAGGACAAGAGCAGAGGGGTCAACCTCAATAGCCAACATGGTCTTCGGAGTAAACACACCAAAATACACACTGACACACACTTTGGTATGATTCATCATTACCTAAGACCTGTCCGAGAGGCAAATAGAAAAGTCAAACACGTCAGTGCATCGGCAAACTGTTGTATGACTCGTGCATGTGTTGCATCTCTAATCATATTCCTGTACACTTGTACTTGGGGTGTGAGAGTGATTATGAAGCTCGCAATTTGAATACACGTAGCTGGGATCAATTTTTACATTTTGTACGCAGCAGTGTTGCTGTATTAACAGAGAGACAGATGGGAAGACAGAGGGAGAGAGAGAGAAACACACAAAGTAAGGGACGCGCACACACACACACACACACACACACACACTTTCAGATAAGATGACCCATTAATCCTTGCACTGTGGCCACACAATCACTGCGTGGTTGGCCCTCTTTCTATGGCAAAAGCGGCTCGGCTCTCTTCACATACGAACAAATGTTCACACACATACACTCACAGCTAATTTGAATGCGGACTAAGTACCCATATGGCCACCACTCCCATCCTCCTCTGCTCAGCCAGTGCTGCACTCTGTATGTGATATTTGTACACGACCGTGTTTAATAAGTAATGATTATTTTCATTAGGAATTAATCTGCATCCATCTGTTAATTGTTTAGTCTACAAAATGCCAGGGAATGGTTTCCACAGATCACTGTGACATCTTGAAATGTCTTCTTTTTGTCTGAACAACAGTCCAGAATCCACAGATATTCAGTTTACTCTGCTGTGTTCCAAAGAAAAGCGTCCAATCCTCATGTTTGAGAAGCAAGAAACAGCAACAATGTGAAGTTTTTGCCCCCAAAATGACTAAACTGATTATTTAATTAGCAAAAGTCTCAGTGGGTACACAACCCTGATATGTTCACTTACAGCTGGACTACTGGTGCTCAAAGACAGGATGTTTCACACACAGAAAATGTGATAATATATTGCAGTCCAGCAACCAGAGAGAGATGACAGAAAGAGAGAGACAGAAGGTCCGCAGAGATACTGGAAGAGACAGACGTGCAGTCTAAAGGGCAGATAGGAAACATGCACAGATAGTTGAGAAGGCAGACAGGAAGTCATTTCAACCATGTTTCCACTGAACTGTCTGCCAAGCAAATTTCATGCAATCATGTGAAACCTTGTAATAAAGCAAATTATGTGTCATTTCTATCAGCTGAGTTCCTGTTTAAAAAACTAGCGTCCGTTAAGAAAAAGCAAGTTTTTTTCTGTTCTGGGGAGTCTTAAAGATGAAAACTGGAAAATATAAACCGGTCTTGCTTTTGCATGAAATATCCAGGTCGAACATTAAAACCAACTTAAGAAAAATTAACCATTTTTAAAAATAGCTAGAGTAGAGCATTGGCATCTGCTTTGTTCCACTTCAAATGCCCAGACAGGCTGTGAAAGTAATGAATAACTCTGTCCACAGCGACTGGTGAGGTTCCCCTGAGCAAGACACTAAAGCTCTAACTGCTCTCATGGGGCTGAGTCAATTTTCTCGAGATGAATAAATAATAAAACTTAGAGAACAAAGATTTGTACGCCCGGACCAATTTCTTGAGAAAAGCAGGGCAGCAAAGACACAAGAGGATATTTGTCATTTCTTAAAATGCTCATTTGGTCTTGGTATTTAAAATCTTTTAAGGGTTTAAGTTGATATGTGTAAGGCATTTGATTTTTTAGGGGGACCTGCAGACTCTAGATAACCAGCCAGCTGGGAGGCTGTGTATTAAGGCAATTTCCAGGCAGCTTCAGTGCAGCAGTGGGAGCAGTCTGCTGGGCTCGCTGAGGTGTGTCAGCTTAACACACAATGATATCTCGCTCCTTCTGAATGGAACCAAAGAGATGGTGCAGCCCTCCCGACTGAAAAATTCCTCATTCTGATCAGGTGCAGCGGTGGACGTCCTTGATGAAAAAGTAAACGCTTCTTTTTCGCGGCACTTGACCGTCTTAGTCACCACTTTGTGAAGGACTGCTAAATGTAAAAAAATGTAAATGAAAAATGTCATGCTGTTATGTCCTGACCTTGAATCATGCATGGATGTGCTGATGTGAATGTACACATATAGTGCAAATTCACCCCGAGGGCTGCTCGATATCTGGGTTGTGATTTTAATTCATACCTCTGCGCTACGCTTCTACCGCACACAGGAGCCACTATCAGAGAGATCAGCTAAATAAAACAGAGCACCCCCCATGTCTCTGTCACTTCACTCACACTGTGCATCAGAAGAGGAAGAAGAGAGGAACACAGATAAACCTACATTTAACACTACTTCCATTTTGTGCCCATTTCTATTGTGTTGTTGTATTAAAAAAAAACGACAGTCAAAAGCATACATACGCGCAGCAGCATACATGCATGCTGTTTTGCAATCGTTGCAACAGCAATCACCAATAACCAAAGGAAATGGCATCACACAGCACTACATGATGCACTCCTCCTGCACCCAATAACCTTCCTCTCACAGAGCACCATGATTCCTGTCAAATTCTGCTACACTCAAAAAAAAAAATCAAAAGGCAATATTTGCATTAGTAATCGTACACTCAGTTCTGAATGGGAAAATTGAGACTCTCTTTTAATCAAGAGTAATGCAGCCCTTGTACTCGCATACATACATACACACACACACACACACAGCTTCGCTTGTATGATGAATATACAGGGGCATAATGGGAGATTACACTGACACTTCTTCCATGCTAAATCTCTTTACTGCAGCCCCCGGTGAGATAAATATAGACACAACTTGGTAGCTCTCATTTTCTGTTGTTCCTCTCTTTCTCTGATTTCAAAGTGTAGGTTCTCACAGTCAACTGTTTGATGACTTTGTGATGGTGTCTGCCAGCAACGCCCGGCTAAAAAGGGCGAATGGAACGATAAGAATAATTATCGCTAATGAAAAGACTGTCAAAAAAAAGTTCCAACAGCCACAAGTTAACTTGCTAAAATGCTGACATACATAAAATTCTCATCTCTTTTGTTTTCTGCATACTCCTGCTGTTAGCAGCTCTTCCCACAGAATAGCACAGACAATGTATGGGATATCTGAGAGGGGCTTCCCTAACATCGACCACAGGACTGGGCTTTTGCAAGCTCTCTGATGTCCAATATATGACTGTCCCAACACTATCAAAGCACAATATCCAGTTTCAAAGTATTCAAATGCACTGGTAGCAAAGCAGGTGGCAGATCTGAAGTGTCAGCAGCTCTGGCAACTGCATTTCTACCACTATGGGAATTGTTCGCAATACCGTCTTTTCTGTTTCATGGCCAGTTCTGCAGCCTGACCGACTATATTTGGAAACCAGATGGTGTGCAAGACCAACTAAACTGTGTCTTCTTCTCCTATACATTTGAAGGATTACAACTGCTTACTTGTGGTTTTCCTTACTCTCTATAGAGCTTCACGAGAGGGTGGATCCACATATAGTCTGTTAAAATATGCAAAAAAGCATATAGAGGCTTGCAAAGACTACACCAGAGTAAAGCCTCATTCTCAGTATATACGTTGACTGCTTTACATATGTAGTATCCTGGAAGACAACCTGGCGGACACACAATCTTACTGTCCAAATCAGCTTTACAGATTTGTTGTGTAACACAGTTTTAGCTTGTTACCAATTTTTTGTAACTTTTTTTTAAAATCTTACTTGTAAAACAATCATATTTGTGGTTCATGTTTAGACTTCCTGTTCAAAATATTAGGTACACAAACTGAGAACTAAGTAAACTGTTGGCAAATCTTGATTCTGTTTCTTGTTGTCATCTGACACAGGGCTGCATAGCACCATCAGTATTTTGTGCTTAGCGTAAAAGACTGGACTGAAACCAAGACACCTAGACTTTCAACTCACACAAATTTCTCAAGTTCTCTAATAGTGCTTGTTCCAGAATAATATTGGCTTTCCTGGTTTTCCCTGGTGCCTTACCTACCAACGTTCCAAGTCTGACATAAATTCATGTTAAAAAAAAATTGCTGTTACTTTTTTTTTTTTGTTCAATTTAACCCTGAAAATCTTAAATCTTGAAAAAAAAACAACTCATCTGACACACTTTTCAATCACAGACCAAGAAACCTCTAAAGAGGTGTCATGCCTATGACGCTGTCATGACTAAGTCTGAACAACAAAATCACTTAATCAGGTACAACCATTGACTGTATATAAAGATGGACAAACCCTGTATGACGCCGGTTTCCTGAAGAGAGGTTTTAAAGCTCAGTGTGGTGGCTCTGGCTGTTGCCGTCTTGGCAGTGCCTGACTCCCTCTAACTCCCAGCTAATCCAAAAATGAGCGTAGAGGTGGAGCACGATGGTGGAGCTAATGCGGGCCATGGACTGTGCTGTGATGGCACATACCTGTCACCCACAGTGGCCACACCCTTAATTATGTATAACTTCAAGCCCTAATACGATTTAAATGTGTGCTGTGAAGTTGGGCATTTTAACATGGCGGTCAAAGAGGACTGACTCACGCTTGGAGCTGGCCTTAAGTGGCCATTCGTGGAATTGCGGTTTTTTGGCACTTCCTCGTTGGCTTCATTTTTCAACCCTGGATGTTGATGCTTGGGTACAGCTGATATATATTTAGCAAGTGAAGGACACTAGTGAAAAAGAACAAATCTAACATATATTCTTTACTATACATCATGCAGAAACTATACTTACACAATGCACCCATGGGGGCATTAAATGTTTTAATGTTACTAAATCTGTCATGAAACCAGAAACTACATAGGACTTGCGGCACATTTAAGCGAGCAGTGCTGTGGTGAACTGTGACAGTGATAAACAGCAGCAGCTCTTCTTAGAAAGGTTCCAGCATAAAAGGAGGTGTTGCAGCAGCAAGCGTAAAGAGATGCATGGCCTCAGTCATTTCTCTCCTGGCTGACTGACCTGGGACTGGAGCAGAGCAGTGATCAACGATCACGACTGCTGACCAGGGAAGAAAGGGGGTGGGGGGTGGGGGGGACACACAAGCGTTACCAAGGCAACAGAGACATTGTGTTAAACATGCTCGTCACGGTGATTGAAGAGTGTCTCTGTGTAGGAATGAGCTGCTCCAATATGTGTCTTTGTATGTGACAGTGAGCTGCAGCTTGACGTGAATGTGTTTGAAGACAATTAATGTTCCTGCTGTGCTCTGTGAGCGTTCAGTGATGTGTGCTGCATGTATACACTGTGCGATTGTTTACAGCACGTCTGTTGTGCTCTGACTCTATACCACGTCCTTGCATTATACATTGAGACTTTCTACTGCGTATCTAAAGGTGTTTAAGTGATTGCGCCTGCTTTGAGAGTGTTGAGATGCGTTCCAAAGTGTTTATGTCACTAGCATCCAGCATACATTTCTATACAGGCAGAGCTTTTGTTCTTTGTCCCCGTGTTTAAACAGCAGACGATTGCTGCTAAACTTCTATGCTAATAACAGGGTCAGCTATGTTTCCGTAGCGCTTTATAACATGAATCACACGTCACCGCCAGCTCACCTTTCCTGTTTTTGTCTGCCTTGTGTTACAAGATTAAAAAACACTGGAAGTGGTGGTAAAGTCTGCCAAGAAACTGGCATGTTATTGCCAAAGTACTGTAAAGAATGATAAGGATCAGTGGTGAGACAGAGCTGATCCAGGTTCCATTTAAACAACAAAACAGATCATATTTGTATGAAATTACTGCTACGCCTGGGGGACCTTGTTATTTCAAATTCCACTGTTAAGTTGGCTGCCAGCATATCTCACCAATAAACTTTGGACTACTTAAAACTACTATTTAGATCCAGACTGTGTTTCAGCATTTTAGTCCAAGAGTTTGCCTTTTTCTAAACTTTTTTTTTTTTTTTCCCAGTTTCCTCCCACATGATTAATGTTTCTTCAAAACTGTGGACTCTGTGACATGCGTGTGAGTGTGTCCCTCTCCCTTTCTGCAACACAAAGAGGGCAGATTCACAGCAGACATAGCAACAAGCCCTGATTGGCTGAGGGGCGTTAGTACAGTTCCAGCTGAGGAGAACCCTTCTTCTGTTTTGTGAACTCAGCTGCTATTATTCTCCCACTGCCAGCAAACAAACACTCACTCAACTGAGACTGACACACCACCTTGCCCTTTGTCTCACACCCATTATTGTTGGCCTTAAACAGAGCTGTTGTTTAGCAGCGTAGCAACGCGCATGCTACTGAAATCGCACAGTAAACAAGCTCTGAGCTTCTGGAAAAAACTTCTCATCGTGAAGCATAAGTGGACTCGGAGAAGCGACATAAAAACCTCATTTCAGCCGACGTGGAAAAAGTTAACCTATGTTTTTTTTTCTGACTTGGTTCAGAGCTGCTATGTCTATTAACTTCTTTCACTTGGGTACTCACATGTCCTCATATCTATTTCCATACATCATTAAGGTTGGGCAAGTCAGATTCCTAAATCTTGTTGTATTTGGCTATTGAGAAAAAAAATGTATGTAGAATTGGTATGCCAGCTTGTTGAAACCCACACCTACTATAGCAAACTTCTGATAGGTTCATGCACATAAATTCCCTTTAATGCATTTGTCCTGTGGAGCTTTCTAACAGCACTAGGTCAGCACTGTATGATGAATGCACCCGTAACAATAGCAGTTTATCAGGGTTAAGTAACCACGGTTGAAAGACGAGCCATGAGTCTGCAGGAAATCTCCGGGTGGAAATTTGCACACTCTTGGCCAACTCCTGACCACAAAGGTGTAAATTCAAATGCTAATCCTGTTGGGACATCATAGGTTAGGAATGAGATGCAGTATGCGCTCCTCATCTTCAACAACCATAGCAACTGAGGTCCTTGAGTGAGGTACTTAAACCCCCCCCATTATTCAAATGAGCTGCTTGGTGGCTAAAAGCAGACGACTGGTTACACTGGACAGCTTTCAGGTGTAAATACATCACGCTGAGTAAATGTCAAGCGGGGGTAAAGCTAAAAACATACAGCATGTGTTGTGAACGTCTCCTGTGATGACAAATGTCTCCACTCTTATAAGTACAGGCAAATCAACATAATGACGTAGGCATGTTTGTGGCTAAAAGGAACTGCAGCATATGCGCAATTTACTTTTTTAATCACACCTTTCTATCACAACCCCCTCTCATCGTTCCTGAAATACCAGTGATACTATCTTCAGAGGTGTGCTTTGCCCCCTGCAGTGCCCTTTTTGACCTTATTTGCAAATTTTGTAGCCAGGGGCCCCAAAGCCCGTTATTCAGGCAAGAGTGGTTGTTTGCAAACTCATTGTCTTGCTAATACCTGTTGCGTAACATGAATTCGAGTGGAGTGAGTACAGCAGGACTGGATAAGGCGGCCAAAGTGGGAATTACTAAATCCCAGTGAAGCCAACAGTTATGCAGACCTGCCTATAGGTTCAGTTTCTCATTGTTATATTTTCATTTTATAAAAGTACCATAAAGTACTGAATGCACTTTTTGATATGCACTGGGGGAAAAAAAAGCAGAAATAAGATGTTCTTCATAAGAATGACAATTTCAAAGATGATCATTTTAAAAGTTCTCCTCATTTCTACTCTGTCTCTTACTTGACTGCGACATTTTTAATTTCTGCAAGCTGACTCCTGGTAGCCACAGGACACTAGGGCAGTAGGACAACCCAACCTCTCTCTGTAACCGGAGAAGCCCTGTCCAACATGAATGCACAGGCCTTTGACCTATCCACTCCTGCTGATGCCAATTTCAAGAAAGCGGAGTCCAAATTGCGCAACCCGAGCTCCAAAGGCTGCATGAAAAGTGTGTCAGACTGATTTGGTTGGTGACTGGAATTAGCCACTTGGGACAAAGAAGCACAGGGCTTAAGTTTTGAAACAGCTACAAAAACCCTTCACCTTATTCTTGGCAGAACTGCACTGAATGATTAACCTGGTATGGGAGGCCAAGGTTACCGCTACCTGACCCCAGATTCAACAGTTCTAATTAACAGCATCTTACCACATCAAAAACAAACACCTAATCTTTTGAAATCAGCTGAGTAAAGGGGAAAAAACAGGATAGAGTGACCGTCAGCTGGTTTGCTGGGAGGATGGAGCAATGCTAGGGGTGATAGGGGAATCGCCTGACTCAATACTGAGTCTGCTAGTTGGCCTGAAAAGAGATGAGATGAGACAATGGAGAAAAGGAAAGGGGATAGTTGTGATGAGTCTCAAATTAACTTAACCTCACGCTGTTGTTAATAAACAATGTGCTTAACGTTTCCACAAAGAGCCCCCGAGGTGCTCTCCGTTAACAGAGACCGAGAGTGTGTGCATTTGTGTACGTGTATTCCATTGCTTTGAAAGAATAGGTCACATAAGAGAGATTATCGTGACAGAATCTAATCTAATCTTTAATTAGACTAATTAGTATCAGCAATCTTACAGCATGAACCAACAGATTTAGAAAGCAGGAAACTTATTTTTTTATTTCCATTGTCTTTAGCTTATTCTGTCTCCATACTACTATCAGACAATTCAATTTGGAATCAGCTATAGTGTTCTCTCTGTACCAGACCACAGCAACACACTGTCAACACGGGAACACAGAAACAGACGAGGTGTGTGGTGTGTGAACCTGATTAAAGCGCCGCTTACGTAACACATCTTTGGAACCAAAGTTGTGCGGTGTCTGGTTACAGGCCTTAAAACCTGAAGAGGATCCAACCCTCTTCAGAGTTATTTGACACTGTCAAGTCTATAGTAACACTAACCAGTTGTCGGGAATCAGTAACATCTGACTCCGTTTTTATTGCCTTATTATTGAAGCACTGCTGACTGAGAGTTTGTGATATTTTGATGCAATGTCTGCACCGTTAAAAACATTATTCACACTCACGATTTTGGCTGCCCACAAATACAGGAACACGATCAGCTGTGATACTGACATTTAAAATGCTCTCTCCGCTCATAGAAAAGCCTAGCTGGCGTCAACCGTAGCCTGCATGTGAGACATTTGAGAATCATCTTAAAGATGCACTGAATCCAGGTGACGAGGAACCGTATTTTAAGTTTACTTTGATGCAAAGATTTGTACATTTAACAGGAAGGCAGCACAACATGGAAGTGAAAGCAGTGCTCTGAGTACACAGTCTTTTTGGAGTCTCTGGGTGGTGAAAGGATGTCTCCCAGAGACCCTGTTATTCTGCTGGTGGACTTCATGTAGGCAATGATGGAGAAACCTGGATGGGAATAATTGGGAGGAACAGTCTGTCTGACCCTAATCAGAGTGGTGTTTTGTTATTGGACTTCTGTGTTAGACATGGATAGCCCATAACAAACATTTGGTTGGAGGATAAGGTGGCATATAAGGGTACCAGAGCAACTTAGGTTGAAGGCCAATTTCGTGGTTGTATCATCAGACCTGCGGCCAAATGTCTCGAACACTCATGTGAAGACAGGAGGAAATCTGTCAACTGTTCACCACTTGGTACTGAGTTTGATGAAATCGTGGGGAAGACCACCAGACAAACTTGGTAACCTCAAACTAGCAGTGAATGTGACATGGAAACATCAAGTGAAGGACCCTTTTTAGTGGGATCTTCAATTACCACCTCTGGAAGAGTTTCTTGTGTCTCCCGTTGGGAGGTTGAAACCATGGAATCTGAGCTGGCCATGTTTAAAACCTCCATTACAGAGGCGGCTGTTAGAAGCTGTGATCAGAAGGTCATTGTTGCCCGTCATAGCAACAACCTAAGAACCCGCTGGGGAGACATCGGCTGTCAAGATAAAGAAAGAGGTTTTTCGATCTTGGTTGGCACAGGTGCCTCCTAAAGCAGCAGAAAGGTACTGGTTGGGCACAAAGGCTGCGGCAATCCCAGACTGAACAATTCAAGCTTGGGAGGAGTTGGGGGAGGCGATGAGGAAGAAGTTTCAGTTGGCCTCAGGGGAGCTCCGGCTGTGACTTAGGAAGGGAAAGCAGTATTCAACAAGGGGGAAGCACTGCTAGCCCGGACTGGAGACATATTCTCCTCTAAAAGAAATATGAGTATCTCCTAAACCCGACCAATACGTCTTCTGTGGAAGAGGTCGAGTCTGAAGACTCGGGGGACTGCTCAAACAAAACCATGGTAGAGTTCACTGAGTTGGAAATTCTTGAGTGGTTAAGCCTCTAAGTTGATAACATTCACCCTGAAATGCTGAAGGCTCTGGACACTGTCTGGCTGTCTTGGCTGACACTTCTCTTCAGTGTCACATGGACAACGGGGGCAGTGCCTGTTGAGTGGCAGACCAAGACGATGGTTCTCATTATAAAAAAGGGGGACTGGAGGGTAGGGTCCAGTTTTAGGGGTATCACCATCTATTAGCGGAAGAAAGCAAATGGACGGATGGATGGACATTTATTCAAACGTGAAAATGCCATGCTTTGTACCTAAAAATCAATAGATAATTGTGATAAATAATCATAATCTCAATATATAAATACATAAAAAAATATTGTGTTTATCATTTTGTCCGGATCTGTATCTGGAAAAACATATAATATAATATAATATAATATAATATAATATAATATAATATAATATAATATCTAACTATATATCTGTTCTGTAAAGCAAATTACTAAAAACACTCGAACGATCGGCTCACTATTGTGTAACTCAATGCATCACATAAAATATATCAAACATATCTACAAAACGTCTTTACTGAGCAATCAGTAGAAGTATACTGATAAATCTGCCGGGCCTTACTATCACCTGTTTCATTTTTCTGTTATAGATAGTAAGTCAAGCTAGCTCTATTTCTGTCAATATGCTTTTTCTCCATATAATATCAGCAGATAGTGGTGGTGGGGGTGTGAAGTGCTGAGGTGTTAAAGTAGCTGAAGTCTATTTGATGTGACTCAGAGGAGAGGAGAAAAAAAGAGAGGAGGGGAGAGGAGAGGAAGAAGATAGGACAAGTAGAAGAAGACCAGTGGAGCGAGGAAGTCAGAGAGAGAGAGGTTTCTCTCCTTATAGACCTCGTGGAATAGAAATAATCACACATCCCTTAACATACTCCTATCCAAACACTGCTGAGATTAACACGAAGCTGTCATTTTGGTTTTCCAGTTACAGAAATAACCAACATGGTGGAAGCATGACAAAGAAATACTCAAAACATTTGTGGAAGGCTTGAGTGCCTGTGTTTTTTCTTTATTATGTGGTTTCTGAGCAAACCATGTTAGTCCCACAGAACTTACAGCTTAACGCCAATCTTATTATGTCACATCAGGGATTAAAACTACGCGTGAAAGGAAAGATGCACTGTAGAGGACACCCAGAACTGACTGTTCAGGGAGATTAAGTCCGTATACAAGGAAAGATGGTTTGCATATTATCCTAAACCTATTCAGTCTGTTTTGCATTATTCTAAAAGCTTTTTATGAAAAGTTCAGGCCTTCAATTCAAGTAGTTCACTCAGACTTTTTGACAAACAAAAGCAAAACAGGAGACAAACTGAACAGACCAAAGACAGTCAGAAATAAAGACACAGAAATTGAAACGCACAAAGAGACGCCGACATCGTCCCCACAACACCACCACCACCCCCACCAAGAAAAATCACCAGGCCCAGATGGCTCTTCCTGTTCCTGCAGAGCTAGCTGTTGGTTGGCTACGAGGACCACAGGGCGGGAGGATGTGACGAACGCTCGAGGAATGACATCACTGGCTGGCTCAGTGGAACTCTGGCAGCAGTAATATGACCCATGCTGCTACTTACAGCTTCAGCCAGTCCAGCACCAAGTCTGGACTGTGTACTTTTGTGTTTCCATATAGTGTGTTAACAGCGAGCGATAATACAGAGTAGCTGTTCTAAATGTGTTTGCATGTTTTTATGTCTGCGTGTGTGCTCACTACAGAATGGCTTTAGTGACCTTAAACATTAAGACTATTTCTATATATACATTTAGGTATAGGGTAACAGCACACTTGCATACATGGCCAGATAAAGGGCTGCTGTGCTAAATAAAATGTTCCAGCATTATGTAAGAGCATTACCGGACTGGGAGGACTGGGCGCCCAATCCCATGCAGCAGCTAGGCTAGGCTACTTACAGTCAAATCTGTCACAACAGCATTGATTTAGGCTGATTACTCCTGGGGCCAGGATAGTAACTCACAGCTGAATGCCTACCCAGTATTGGTATTCATTGCGAAAGGCAGCTCTGAATGTTGCTGTACAATGAGAAGTCCAATATCCATGTTCAGTGGCGCTGGGTCAGCAAATGGCCGGCCGCGATGTTGTATTGCAAAGTCAATATGGAGAGACACTTATGTTGACTTAAACTAGTTGATGAAATTAATATAGATTATACAACTGCAAAAACATGAATATCTATGGAGAGGAACAAAGCAACTGGACTATGAAATAAATGTCAGTAATACAAAAGCAGGATTTATCACTCTGTGTATGTTTCTGTTGTTTTCAGTTTCCATCTGTCATATGACAGAATGCATTTCATGAATCACAGAAATATGGTACTACCAACCAGGACCTGTTGTGTCATTGCTGGGAATCTTGAGAACAGAGGCTTAGTAGCTAAATAAGTCAATCTAGAAAGGGAAAGAAGATACAGATGGACTCCAACTGTGTGAGGAGAGTAAAACAGAAGAGAGCACCTGTTGTGGCAGTGTCCTGCTGTGGGGCTAAATCACTGCCGAGGAGGAGGCAGAGACAACAGAGGACTAGACAGGTGCTGTATGGGACAACGCTGCGTGTCGCTCTGTGTTATCTGGATCTCTCGTCAGTGAGAGTGTATACTCTGATCCACTGGCAAGTGTCTGGGACATCTCAGGGCAGCTGTAATCTGGCTGAACGCACGGCAGAAGGCAGGCAGTGGTGTAAGATGGGTGGATGGGGGGGGGAGGTGGACTTGTGTGTTCAACTCCTCCTTCAAGGACTAACAGCTCCAAACAGGAAGCTCTGCCATACAAACACATTAAATAACATAACCGAGAGCAGAAGCAGAGCACTGAGGCTGGCCAGCTGACCAAGTCTCTCCAACATGACACGCTCTGAGATCATCTTAGTATACACTGTTTGAAGCGTGTCTAAAAAGGGGAGAGAGAGAGAACTGTGGCGGAGGGTATGAAGGTGGAAGAACTCGGTCACCATTTTTAGGTCATTGCTCATGTGTTTCTCTATATGACATCGTGAACAAATAAAATAGATTTTATTTGTAATATGTCATCAGTGATCTGGTAGTGAAAAAGGACCACAGTTGAGCAAAAACGGCCTATTTTATGGTGTAAACAATTCCAAAGTGGTTTTAAGTCGTGCAATGCTCGCTACACGCGGAGGCAACACACAAAAACAAAATTATGCCTTTATGGACACAAATAAAACCCAGCTTAACCACACCTCAGCTCTAACAGTTTGAAACCTAATACAACACACCGCGTTTGCTCCTACCGGTGTAAACAGGTCCCGAGTTTTCCATAGCTGCTCTTTATGGGACCTGTAAAAGCTGTCAGTTGAGCCACATGGTTCAACGGTACAGCGCTTATTAGGGCCAACAGCAATCTGTTGCATACTCACTCTCTCCTCACACCCGCATGCACTCACACACACATGCTGTCCTGACTCATAGCTCAACTCACAGAAAAACAAAAGGGTCAGATGACTCTGGTTAGGCCCCTGAGCAGAACATAAGTGCTGCTTTTCTCCCTTTATAACAAAAGCATGGTTCATGAAATGCCCAAAAGAGATGCTGCATGAACTTGAAGGAAAACTCTCTTTATTGGGAGTTTAAATTCTTTGTTGTCATCAGCAGCCGAGGTCTTTGAAGATCCTGCGTCTTTCTCTAAATACCGATCCTGCCAAACTCGGGGTATTAGCCGACAAAAGAGTCGTGACTAATAACAATGCTCATTTTTGTTTTTCAGTTCCAAATATTTACACCTCACTGTACCGACCCAATTAGTGTACGTGTGGACAGTCATGCGCAACCATTGTCACACCTCTCTGTAATTTAAATGATTTTGTTCTAGAAGCTTTATGAAATCTTTTTTTTTTTTTTTGACAGAAATATCTAAGAAACTGTGCTTAATTTGGAAAAGTCACATTGTCTTGATGTGGGATCTGTTTAATTGGGTCAACAACATCAGCACAAATACTGATCTGATATGTTGAATTTGACCGTCACCCGTGCCAGCAGCTCCCTCCCGATGTGATAAAGGAGCTACAGGAGGTCAGATTTAACAGAGTACTGATGTTATCACCTCAGCACCACCCAAACCCTTTGCCTGACTTTTCACACCTACCTGATCGGGAGGTCAGCCTTGTGCGACTTGTCATGCACATGTCTAGACTTGTTCAGCTCTCCACTTAAAAGCTAACACAGCCAGGCTCCCCTTGGAACCTTTAGTCAAGCATCAGAGCAGTGAACCTGCCTGCTCTCTGCTCAACTCGACCTTGCTGTGGTCCAGGCTACTGAGTAAACAGCTCCTCTCACCACTGCAGTCCCTTTCTCTGAGAGCAGGGAGCAGAAAGAGGCAGAAGAAAGAAGGCATCTGGCCTATAAGCAATCTGGTATCTCCACCACAGGAATGGTACAGTATGTTCCAAATAACAATAGCACCACAGTGTCTGCCAATCAAACTGGGAGCTACTGCTGTGGGGTAGCTTCTACTGCCACAAGCTTTCATAATTAGAACATAACAGTGAGCGAGCCAACCTGACATAGTAATAATCCATGAAGGGTGAAGAGCGGACGCACTGTAGTAATATGTCTCTGGCCAACAGTTGTCAATCTTTTGGCTCTTACAAGTCAGGAATACATACACTAATTATTTGTAAATCAATAGAAACAGCAGTGTGGTTTGTTGCTGTTCACAGTTGACCCAGCATGCTGTGCTGCATTATTAGACTATAATTACACTGTACTGTGTCAGTCAGTGTGCCCTTTACTCCGGCCTGTCACATCCCACAGATGTCTGGGTCAGTGCTTCTATATAAAGGGTCCTACTGGCAAGAAAAGACAAGGCAAGGCTAGGGTTAAAAGGCTATGCCCATGTAGGGCACATGTTTACTGTGTGTTGTGGAGTCCCATTATCAGCACATTGTGCTCAAGGAAGAGCCCACTCAGGCCAGTCAGCAACCTGACCGCCGTTTCATAACATATGCAAACACACAGACTATCCTTGATTGACTCGAGCTAATCTCATCACGACTGAAAACAGAGGTCCTTCACTGCTTCCAAGTATGGTGCTGTTTTGCTGTTGACAATGAACCAAGTGACCAAAACCCTGGATCACAAACAACCATGCACACTTAATCACTAAGTGAATCATTTAGCTTACACAATAAAGGAGCTTACACGAAAACTGCTGGCAATCGTGTCAGGGCAGATATTTAGGTACTGAGAGACCCTTCACAAATTAATGCAATAGTAAAATTTGCATAATCACACTGAAACAAACAAGGATCTCCCCTCTGTCCCTGTTTTACCTCTTGCTGCAGATAAAGCAAGCTGTAAACAGGTTGCAGAGCATACGGCAGGAGCCTTATTTCCACAACAGGGTGGGTGTCAAGAACATTTTGCAGCAGCCCTGTGCAGGAGACTGTCAAAACAAGAGCTACTGGAAAAGGGAACAGTATGAGGCATGCATCAGAGCAGCTTGCAGGCTAAATGTTGATGCAAAAATGAGGAAAAGAAAGAGCCGACATTTGTGTTGACCACTCCAAACTAGAGCAGCAAATGTGTGTTGTATATACATGTCCTCATTTACTCGGGTCAGGCTTTGTTAATTCATATAACCAGTGACCAGCTGTTACATAATTCTCTGGCCTGATTCTTTTCTCGGGGGAATGGGTACAGTCAGTCCACCAAAGCCGGAAATGCACAGCTTGCTTGCTTGCCCACACACTGACCAAGTCCACCCCAGAGATGTGTCTGTGTGTTCCTGGTGGCCCACATACCTCGCTCGGGCTTCATGTTGTCCAGTGTCATCAGGTTGCCTTCAGGGTCTCCTGCAGGATCTTCTCAGTCTTCTCCTTTTTCTATCACACACTGCCTCAACAGTAACACAACGGTGTCTGGATCCCCCAAACCCTCTGTGACTGATAGCTGCTGTATTAGCTAAGCAATAATATCAGCTGTGAAGCCTGTGTGTTGGTGCCAGCTGCCCCCTATCCAACAACAAAGCATTGCTTTGTTAGCATGCTACTGTACGCTTCCATCGAGTCGCACTGTATTGTCCCACTGACTAACACAAAGACAGCTGATAGCGAATGCCAGTTACAGTTAGGTAACCGAGTTGTCAATCTGTTTGCTAACCAGCAACCAATCTGATCACTAGTAATTTAACTAGCAGGCTGGCTACTCTTACAGCTCGTCTCAAATTCCACCACCTGAACCATAGTTAAGTCGCGATGCATGTCGGTGTCTCGGCTCTTGTAACTGCTGGCTCCTCACAACGATGCTGCCAGAACGAGGGGGGGATGCTAACTCAGCAGGGGCTAAGCTAGATAGCAAACTCAACCAACTACCTACTGTGTGGTTAAGCGTCTGCTGGTGACGACGACCTCCCGAAACATCCCAACCCCCAATGCAGCGCAGGTAGCCACGGCTCAGCTACAAACACCGATGACGGGCGGTCTCGGTATTTTCTGCTACGCCGAGAACATTTTCAACGAATCATTCTTCTCGGGAAAAAAAAATAATAACCGAGAATATCAGACAGCCCACTTTCTATCCATCCGCACGGCTCGAACCGTCGCCATCTACCTGGCGTCAGAAACGCCACCTGTGCTGACTTCCTTTGTGATCTTCATTAAAACTTTTCAAACCGACAACAAATAGCCACGACTCCGACCCGACGCTTCGGTAACGACGGCAACGTTTTCCGCGACCGTAAACCGAGCAGCAGTTGCTATCTTACCGCCGCCGAGCCAGCTGACTGCTAAAAAACTAGAGGACTGGGTCGATACTAATGTTATTCAGGCGAAAATGCAGATGAAAGGAACAGTGAGTCCTCCTAGTCGTGATGCTTACAGTCTGCCTCCCTCCTCACTGCTTGTCAAAACAGATCAGTGCAGCTCCAGTCACGTGTCCCAACAACAGCTCCACTCGTCACTTCCCTCTCGGCCAGCCTTGCATGAACTCGCAGCCATAGCAACCGCCAACTTAGAAGTGCTACGGAAACTTCTGAGGAAGACGCGTCGTGTCCGGCAAAAAAAAGCAACAACAAAGATTTAAGCACGACTTTAATTTAGTCCGTAACACTTTTGTGACATTACGGACGACAGACGTATGAGTGGAGAAAGACGAACAACAGAGGGGGAACTCTCTGCGCACTGATTGGTCAGTGGGTTCGGTGCGCGTTCACGTCCGCACGTGAGGGTTAAGTTTTTCTCTGTCGTGAACATTTTGTTCTGACGTGTTTGGAGCCAAAGATCGCGTGTCGGGTGAACCAGGGTAATACGCCCCCCACAGGAACAATGTCTCCTGTCTATTTCAGTATTTATGTAAATACATTGTGTACGCACTGATTACGGAACCGAGCCAAATAAATCTCAGCGGAGTGTAGATTTGTTATTATAAAACTACAGGCAAAATCTTAAAAAAGGGGCACCTTCCCCTTGAGTTAGCTTCACCTGAAAAATTAAAGTGAGATAACATAGAGTTAATATTTAAAGCTATTTGAACATTACCAATTAATTTAGAACTCATGTCGGGAAAAAAAGTAAAAACTGTAGTTTAATATCAGTTAAAATCCTGGTGCAAAAATAATCACAGGGACGCTAAGCTGATAGTAGCTGTTGCGTTTCCAGCGTCGGCATCCATATTGAGAAAGGATTACACATAATACAAGTCCGTGTTCACCGTATTTAATTCTTTTATAGCACCAGGAGAGAACATCAGTAGCTATGACGTTAGCTTCCCGCTGGAAAAAATAAAATACGCGGTGTTAAAGTGCAGTATAGTCAACAACAATCACGACATTTTACGACAGTCATGTAGGTATTTACGTCACAGGAAATAAGACGTATAACTTACAATGCTAATACATACAAACAAATGCACCGTATATATTGAATATGGGAGTGCATTAATTTCATGTAGAGTAACTCAGAAATAATTAAACATTGTAAATGAGAGAGTAAAGCTCAACAGTAGCAAACTATTCAAGCTAGCTTGTGCTGCAGCAACATAATAGTGCACATTGTTATTAGCTTAACCCACAGTTAGCTAGTTAGACTTTTAGACAGATAATGATATATTTTGCTAACTGTTGTTAGCGTTTATGTTATTGTATTATCTAAAAGTGCAAACAATATATTGCAAATCAATTATTAGCAGGGCTAGCTTATTGAAAACTAGCAATGTCCATGAGGGATTTTCTTCCCTCAAAAGTTAGTCTTTCACGTTCGCATATTACAGACATTGTGTTTGTAAGATTTTGTTCAAAATAATGAATAATGCCCGCACATGACTCAGGTTAACTGTAGAAAACAGTTTGTATATGAATATTCCTATGAAACAGCACAGATACTTAGCCCACCCCAGCTTACCCCTGTATTTTTTATTATGAACATCTTTGGTACACAAGAAGACTGCTTCATTAAACACATTTAGAGGAAATTTAAGTCATAGGGAACTCCAAATTTATCATGATAAAACTAACTATAAAATCTTGAAAAGTGGGAAATCTTTCAAGTGATTTTCCACGACCCGACTCCGGATAAGCGGGAGAAGATGGATGGATTTTTATGGGTACAGTTAGTTAAGAATATAATTAACCTTACGTTTAAATTTAATGTTGTCCTGACTTTAGCTGCTAAATAGATGTTAGATAATGCGTTTCCTAATTATTTTTGATTAATACAAAACCCCAGTCCACTCCAGCTAATTGGCCTTTTAGACATATAAAAATAGATACATTTTTTAACTGCTGGTGAACTATAATTATCTGCCTTCCATGATGATGTATGTAAATCATCAGATATGTAGGTCTGAGGATTGAAAATCATTGATTTCCATTAGGGGCATCTACTTTCAAAGATCCTCCTCTGACACTTTAACATAAAAAAAATAATAGTTTTTTTTTTGTTCAAGCCAATGTATAACCTTCCACATGACTCTCACTGTACTCTTTGTAAATGCATATTCCTATAAAACACAGAGCCTTATTTTGTACTGATAGTATGATTATACATCAAAACACCTTCAGGCCACTATCATCAAAGAAAATACCTGAAATGAAAGCTGACTAGATCTAGTGAATGGGAGAGGATTTATGTGAGGTACCACCTTACCTCAATTTACCCTATATAATTAGGGTAATGCTGTTATTTGTTCTAAAGTCCAAACTCGCTGGCAGACCTCCACAGAAATCCACTAAGGATTTCCTGGTACACACACCACACAAGGATTCTTACAGAGAATTTGTTGTGTGATTTCTAATATAAAATAAAATCATGCAGAAAAAAAACAGCCTGATTTGCTTCTCTCCTCAACAAAAGAAGACTTCAGTAGGTCAATACCTTGTAATAATAATGGACTATTCTTAAACAGAAAAATCTGTATGTTATAAGTTACAAGGTCAAAAATTCAAACAACAATAGACCCATGCTGACTCAGCCAAGAATATTGGAAACATGACAATGAAAACCTTTAACATCCACTAACTGTCACCAGTTGCCAGCCATTTTAATTTAGAGTGCCACATAAAAAAAAAGCAGCAACAACAAACACATAGGGTCAGGTTTAGTTAGCAGTGATGTTTTACATGTGAGCATGTCTGTCTAAGTATGAAAACACAATGAGAACTGCTTACCCATCAGTGCAGGATGTGGTGTGTTGTCAATCTGGTGCAAACAGAAGAGCACTGAGGAAAAGCTCTTTGATTTAATCTCTCCCCTGATGAAACCTCTTGGAACAAAGGCAAAGGCCACAGTGAGGACACTGGTGTGTGCTTCACAAATCTGTCTGACAGCTGCATTTGCACTTTGAGTGTTACTATTGTAAGCTGCACATAGATTCAACAGACTGGGTTTTAGTTTAGTTAGAAGTTACTAGTAAGATATTTGGGATAAACTCCTGTAGAATTTCAAAAGGTTGTAGCTTATTATTGTAAGAGGAGGCAAACATCAAGAGAATAATTAATGCTTATCAAACTATTTGTCTATTGATTAGAAATTGAGTTGTGCTTTGTCCCTGATACCAGCCACCACTGCCAACGAATGTGGGTCATAAAGTCCACAACAATGCAAACACCAGTTGATTAAGAGCTTTTATCTGACAGAGGAGCAAAGTTTACACACGTGTAAGGGCAAAGCTGTTGTTCATAGTAGGTCAAATACTGCACCCATCACTAAACCAGCTCTGTCTGCCTCTGTACCAATAAATTACAATCACAAGTCTCTCTCAGTGGGTCATGGGTTACAAAAACGATGTATAAAAACTAACAGGACATACATGTAGGCTACATATATAACAGGAAATATAATTAATAAAGGTTAAAGGGAAAATCTTCTGTTACTGAAGCTGCAAATTTCATTTAAAATTCACCATCTGCTTGGTGTGTAGCTCCTCTGAGTTGCACTGCTGTTCTAATATACTTCTCTGTTGGTTTCTGCAACCAGCCAATCACAGTCACAGTTAACCTTGAGACGAAGGGATGTTTTAATTGCAACAATCAAACGAAACTCAGCTGACACATTACGCACAGCAGTTTGCAATACGCCACAAATTCCTGCAACACACTTGAAACTGCAGTTAGTGGGATGATGTAATTGAGAAAAAAAAAATCCTAGAGCTAATAGTAGCAACTTCTCCAGAGCCATGAGGATACCCCTGCTGAGTTTAAAGTGTTACGGGGGGCATTTCCAAAATCCCGCATTCATATAAAGCTCATTCAGATTTAATGTTGGAGCCCATGTCAGTGATTCAGTGTTAATGAATTAATTCAGTGCCTGATGCTCTGAGTTCCAGTATAAAGAGACAATTGTCTTTGTTGCTAATCAGAGATTATCGAAATGAACAGTGGGTGTAAATAATTTTTTAAATTCGATTCTTTTAAAGACCGTTATTACCGCATAGAATGGTGTTTGTGAAAATGCATGTCACAGCACCATCTAGTGACAGGATACAACTAATGCAGCAGCTGAAAAGAAAACATCTATCTATCTGTCTATCTATCTATCTATCTATCCATCTATCTATCTAGTTTTAGAGTTACAGTTAAATTATATCATGGTTTTGTTGGCAAAAGCAGAATATTTTTTCCACAGTCGTTTGTCCCATAACCAAGCTGGGGTTAGACAATATGTAACAACCGATGGTCTACTAATGGGTGGGTTTTTAGGGTTTTAGGACCAAAAACAGAGGAAATAATGGAAAAAATCTATTTACTTCACTTTACTGTTGTGTTGCTGAGTTTAATCAATTCAGTTACTGATGGGCTGAAGTGTTAATGTCTCTGCTTGGCGTGATTAATGTGTACTTCTCTGCCACTGAAGGAAAAATAAAACAAGGCTTAAAATGATCCAAATACTGTTGCTGATGATGTGATTATTTAATAGCCTACATTACCTTGTTTTTTTCTGCACTTTAGCACTCAAATCTGGCTCACTATTTGCAGCAACACTGGAGATTCTAAGGAAATGAATTTGTGGTTCTAGTGCGTTTGGTGCTATCCATATTTTATCTGTTGGTACATACATTCATTACACTGTGGATGGGAAAAGCTGACCCTTAATTGCAGTATATAAACAAATGGAGCGGAGAGTTAGTTCATGCAAAGTAGCAGCACCTTTTTGTGGGATTCTGATTCTTTTCAATACTTTACCAATTTATTATACAAATTAAATGAGATTTTCAAACCACTTTGTTTTTTTTTAAAAGTTAAGAAAATATAATGTAATTGATTATTATTTGAAACGACATATAAAGATGATAATTCAAGATTTTTTTTAAGAACATACTTTTGTGTATTCTAAGAGGAGGTGCATGCTGTTCTAATGAACCCTCTGACCCTGAACAGCATTTACTAAAACAATACACTCTGATCTTCTGAAGTTACTTGTCATGCAGGTTCCCATCCAAGACAGGCTTGTATGCCTGCGTGTCTCGTCCTCTACTCCCTTATCTGATTTGAAGTTTTATTGATTCAATTTGCCTCTCTGAGCAAGAAAGGACAAAACCCTCACATCAAAAATAACAGTAATAATACAAGAGCCATTTTCAGAAGCTGGAAATACCAACAGTTTATTTTCTACTTTTTGTGACTACAGAAATGTTGAAACATTTGAACACTGAAAAAAGCTGGATGACATCATCACTTGCTTCTCAATTTTCTTTCTTTTTTTTTTTTTCATTTGCTTAGCAATCACAACAGATGATATTGCACGGCACTGAGAAAGCAGTAGCAAAGCCTGGGAAACAGCAATGACAAATCAAGTCATGAGACATGGAGTTATACATCTGAGAGTAACACCAAAAGTATTGCCTCTCTGGCATACGCGCACACACACACACACACACGCACACACACTCACACACGCACTTGCACGCACACACAGACTGAAAACTGAAGAAGCATTGTGAGTTGAGAAGGAGGTCTAAAAGAAAAAAGGTTGACAAGAGCACAAGGCTGACAAGAGCAATGAGATTTCATTTTGAAATGCAAAATGAACTTCTACTGTAATCTATTCCTAAATGTCTATGACAACAAATATGCTTGTTTATCAAAACCCTTCAAGCATCTTTGTGTATGAATAGCTGGAGGACACCCCTCTGCGGGTGAGAAACTAGTTCCCCAGCGTAAGAGATCCAGATGATTGTCTTAGGCGCTGCAGTATTGTTATGAGACTTGTAGCCAAGCTACCCATCATATGGGAACTCCTTATGGACAGAATAAATAATAGATCATGTAAAAATAGGAAAACATAGGTCCACATTGTATCATCCATTCCTTCATTAAAACAGGTCTTTATAAGTAAAATGTAAGCACCTGTACTTTACTGAAGAACTTACACATTCTCCATCTTATGACATAATGACTGCATAACATCCTGATGTAGTCTGTCATGGACGTTTGGGTGATGACCTTCAGTCCTTGGAGACTCTGTGCTGTCTGAGCATGACAGAGAGGAAACAGTACTCACAGTATGGCCTCTGATAACCTACTGTTGTGATGTGCACCGATCAGCCGCACACATGCATACAGACCAGCAAACAGCATGACAATATGCAGTACAAACACATTGGACAATGGACTAAAGAGATACATGCAAATGAACACACTCACAAAACTCGCATACCTCAGCAGTACTTGACATCTGAGTTGCACACTCGCATCCACCGACAGAAAAAGAAATGAGCAGTCCAAGTGATCATCCCCACACACACTCACACACGGATTCCTTGGTAAGGTTCTTTGCAGTTTTATTAGACTTTGCTTATAGTCATTACACGAGTACGTACCAAAAGAACAGATACTAGATGGAGCAAGGCGGCAGTGCCACGGCAATAAAAACAGACCCAGCTCCGTGGCACAGCCCCTGGCAGACCGGCTGCCCAGCCTACGCTCCACCTCACTCTGTGTATGAGACAGCAAAGTGAGCTGGGCTTGCAGCCCTCGTTTCAAATGCTTCAGATTGTACATTGACCAGGAGATTCCCCACATGGTAGAGTTAGCTTGCCTACATAGCCCTACGCCTTCTACATTCTATACCCGTGCGAATGGCAAATCAAAACTCAACAAGTCTACCTCACAAATGCCAGTGCTTTTCAACATTATACATATTTTTTTTCCAATTTTTGGTTTGTTTTAAAAATCTTTGGATGTGCAGTAATACCCATAAAATAACAGTTTTTTAAAAAGTCAAAAGAATAGAAAAAACACACACGTACACACTGCTTTTTGCCAGCTGTTCAACAAAGTAGCTCCTGTATAACTTTGTCTGCATTGGCAAATCAACTGTCTGGGTTTCTGGCAGTGTTTAAAACACACATTGAAATGCCGGCTAGGATTTAGCTGAAGAAGAATAAAAACTACTCCTTTGTTATATCTAAGCGTGGGAAATAAGGCTGTAACATAAACTGTCTTTTTTGTTTCTTTTTTTTTTTCCAAAAAACCTACTATATACAAATCTAGAGTTTCTACAAATGCATAAATTAAAGTAGTGGTTAACCAATACAAAAATGCAATTAAATTAAAATCACAACACAGAAGTAGAGAAAAGGGAAAATATGAACACAATATCACAGCAGTTGGTTTTACCCTGTAAAAGCAATAGTCTACCATCATAATATTGGCATAACCCAATGTCTGATAAAAAATACGCTTCTCCCTCCATCCCTTAAGTTTCATACATCAACCCTGAAACTTGTCCTCCGTGACTTGAAACAGAGCACTTCTGCCAAAAACAAAAAACAACAACTTCAAAATAGATAATCATACAGCTTTTTGAAGTAACAATAACAATTACCACACGAGTGGAGTTCTGCCTTACTCACAGATAGACGTCTCAATGCAGAACTCAAAGGAATTATTACTATGAGGTATTCAGAGACATTGGTAAAGACATGCACGGCCAGAGTGCTGGACCTTCCTACACACAGCAGGGAGACAAGGAAGGTGAGGGGAGGGGAAGAGGGATGGAGGGATAAGGAGGGCAGAGGGGAGGAAAAAAAAAAAACAAAGACCTTTGGTTTAATCTGTAGAAGTGGACAACAGAAATTCCTTTGGTATGTTTTCATTGCATGGTTGCGCTGGCGAAAGCACCACGGTGTGATTTAAGAAAAAAAAAAGAGAAAGAAAATCTTTTCCTTGTTTCTTCAGTAGTGGCCCTTCTACAGGCTGAGGTATTCACAGAGTCAAAGGTGAGAGGTCAACAGCGGTTTAACACTTTGGTTCAAGCAAGGCACTCGTCCTGGGCGTTTTAGAAAGATTGCAACACGTCTGCTTCTACTTTCAGGAACATGTCTGCCTATAGTTGAGTCAACAATTCTGCCCATGGCTATGTCGGGTTGTCTGCCTATTGTCATGTGAAGATGTCTGACCTGTTGGATCAATAATAACAGCCTATAGATACACACTAAGAAGCAGGGCCAAATGGAAATAAAGCTGCAAAAAAAGGGAAAGAAAGGAGAACTGTGGTGGGGTACTGCATCACATTCCTATGAAATATCAAACTTTGATTTTATACATTTGTTGGCTTGACACAATGTCAGATTTGACATTTTTAAACGGTCATTTCTGCTCACAGAGTGGTTGACATTAATGCATTTCTGTTACTGATGAGCACAAATCACACCACTAGCAAGTTAGCTGTACCCCGCAGGCACCTGCATGGTGTGTATCTAAGGCTAGATCAGCACATCTACCTATAGCTACATCAGCATGACTATCTATGGAGCTGTAATCAGAGCACAGATGAAGCAAGAGCACGCATAGCAGGGGTGCATGGGTTGAGAGCAGGTGGGAGGGAGGGAGGGAGGGAGGGGGAGGAGGGGGGAGAAAGGGGAGAAGAAAGGATAGGGGAGAAGAGAGAGGAGACGGGGGGGAGGGGACACATACATCACACATCTTTTAACACCACTCGTAGAGGCCGTGCAATGAGAAAAAATCTTTGGTTATCTTTGGTATCATCAAAGTGATAGAAATCACGTATGGAACTTGAGTGAGGTAGCATCTTTGGTTCACACTATAAAACATCAGCAGGTCTTGACACATTTTTTTTTGTTTCATGTCGTCTTTTTGTTTTTTTTTCTTCTCTCGGAGATGAAGAAGCAGCTCTCTCTTCCTCCCTCCCTCCCTCCCTCGCCTCTCCTTCAGCGCTTGTTCTGATGAATGTAGAGCTGCTAACCCTGGCCATGAGGAGGATGACGGCAAGGGGCCAGCTTAATATATCTAATGCTATGCTGCCCTGGGCCAGCCCTCTGTAGTGCTTTCCTCCTAGTGCTGAAATGCATAGCTTACCAGGAGAGCAGAGGCAAGAAAAAGGGGGGAGGGAGGGAGGGATTGGCAGCAGGCAGAGTTGTGGGGTGTGGGGGTGGGGGGGGTGCTTTCGTATTCAGGTGACGAGCTGACATTGCTGTGTAAGCGCCTGAAAGTGATTTGATCATTGATATCATCCCCTCCGCCCAACATCTTTGATGAGGGGATAAAATCAAATACGCATGAAGCGCACGAGGGATGATGGAGCGACGCTCAGTGCTTATTATTAAAGTGGTGACGCAGTTTGTCCTCAAGAAAACCCCGTCGGAGGCTGTCTGTCTCCCTCGCACAGTGTCAAGACCACACGCAGAGCTCGTGTCTTCGCTTTTGCAGGGGAGACACAACGCTGAACGGATTTGTCTTTGATTGCCAGCTGCTGGCGTTTTGAGCACATAAAGTGGAGCTACACCTGTAGGCATGAGCCACAAACAAAAACAAGAACAGATTTACAGGATAGAATGTATCTGAAATGATTACTCTTCACAATGAGCATTTACAGTAACATTCAGCAGACTGATTGTGAAGTTAAAACTGGAATATTCTGTTTGATTCCAGAAGGCATCCATAAGGCAAATATCAATTTATGTCATATAATATTTCCATAAGCTGGGAGCACAAATTTAAGCATGACTCAAAATGTTGTATGGACCACGAGCAGTAACATTCTCATCTCTGTGTCTCGTAACTAACAGTCTGTCTCAGGAGGTAAGGGAGGAAAAGAGGTAAAAATACTCTGAAGATTATTCACTACAAAATATACTCTTTGGTCAGATTACTTCATAGCATGTTCCTAAGTGGTTTCTATTTCTAAGCTGCATGAGAGGCTTCAGGGTGTAGAAGGCTTTGGTTTGTCTCTCTCTGTCTCTTTTTAAAAAAAATTATTTTTAATTATTCAACGCCTCAGCATGTTGGAAGAAAGCACTACCATGTGGGTTGAGGTCGGGGTGTTTTTGGTTTGGTTTTGGGTTAGCAGTCTACACATTGACGTTCCTCCTGTCTGTCTGGAATGCTTGATAGAAAGACAGACGGCCGAACAGACAGACAGACAGACGGTCAGACAGTCCACGCCACCGATCCAGACAAGGTTGCACAACAATCCAGTCGCTCCTGTAGGATTTAAAAAAAAAAAAAATTCTCTTTAAAGTTGATTGGCCAATCCCACCGGAGCTCCACATTCTGGCTGTTTTTCAAAGGTGTGGACAGCTGCAGATCAGACTGCCAATAGGCTGATTAAACCTCCATTTTTAGGGGACCCATCATTAAAACCAACCAATCAGATTAAAGATAAGGATGGCGAATGATAGATTGATGCTGGGTGGGGAGGTGAGGAAGGGGGGAGGAGGAGGAGGGGGGTAGTAAAGCTAGAGACCAGTGACAGTGAGTGTGTGTGTGAGGGGAGGGGGGAGGGGGGGAGTAAAACTATAGTCTTTTTGCAGTATGTTACACATAAATGTGTTGCTGAAACAAACATTGTAAAGCAGGTCAAACAAGAAGTCTTTGGTTTGTTTTTTCATCTTTGGATACTATAAATATCAATATAGTACAGGTTTAAGGGCAAAACGTTGCTTCAAGGTCTTTTTTAAGTTTTTTCTTTGTTTCTCTTAAGTTTTAAAGCTTTTCCACCGAGGTTGAGTCAGTCCATGAGTTGGTCAAATCAGTCCGTCTTCAGGCTTTGGTGCAGGCGTTGGGGCCAGAATTGGCTGAGTGACCAGAGCCGTCGTCCACCCATTTGTCTAGGCTCCGGCGGCGTGCGTTCATAAAGAAGTTGCTGACTGTGGCCAGCTCCAGGCCCAGCTGCTGGGCGATGGTGAGCTGCAGCTCTTTGGATGGACGCTTGTTCTCCTTGAAGATGGCGTGTAGCGTCCTCCGCTGCACGTCTGTGAACACCAGCCGGGGCTTCTTGGTCACGTTCCCCCGCTCGCTTCTGCCGTGGTCCTGCTCCTTACGCTTGCATGCTGTGGAGAAATCAAAGAAGGAGACAGAGAGAGAGAGAGAGAGAGAGAGAGAGAGTTTGTGAGAGAGGCCAGAGGATAGAAAAGACAAGAATCACACCTCAACCTTGGATTTTTAAATGAATAAATCAATTCTTCTCCACCATGTTAGGCAATATATCTGTTTTCATTCTAACTGAGCCACGCTGATGGTTATTAAAAGTCAAGGACAAAGTCTGATATTTATCCTGTGTTATGGTATAAAACAATCCTTTCGTACTCATAGGTCTTATGCACATAAATACAATGGCTCAGCCTTTCACAGATGCTCATTTAAAAACAATTCAGCCTTTCTTTAAAAAAAAAAAAACTCAATTTCTTACTTCAACTTTTATGATAATTAGCAAATTCTGAAAAAAAACAAATCTTAGAAATAAGCATTTAAATAGTCATTATGTTCTGCCACTAGTAAAAACACCAAAAACCAAAGAGGAAATTAGTATATTTTGAACTCTAATGTGTTATAAACCCCAGAAAATGCATTGCTTTTATGATAAAAACACATCTGCAACCCAAACACAACCTGCAACCCCTATATGAATGATAGGCCCCTTGTCTCTGCTTTGACTTGAATTAGTAGAACCAGCTGCTGAAAACAGGAAAACTGTGATAACTGAATTAAGCTGTGCACATTTTATATCTTGCAGCATGTAATCAGATACTGTAGTGGTGGAAAGACTGCTGATATAGTGCTACATCCGTGATAGACTTCAGAATGGGTTGATCTTCCTGTCTGCAGACTTTCTGTAACATTTCAGCTTAAAGATTCTTGCAGCAGCCTGCATGTTGGAAGTAAGGGCTGCTTCTGTTTCAGACATCAATGTCACTGGGCCAACTGCCAGAGCTGCATGGGAAATAATAGTAGAATTACACTCCTGCTCATTTGGAGCTCCTGGGCTGGTCCTGGTGGAGAGCAGCCAGACACAGAGCGCTGCCAGCCGGGGAACAATGAGCGCTGTCCGCGGTGCTGAAAGCTACCGTGCGCTGCAGTAATGCAAACCTCTGGACAAATTAACTAAATATCAGCTAATATGAGAAAGACCAACTGCATTTGACAACGAGTCAAACCTCCCCTCTTTTTAAATGATCTCCTCGCTGTTTGGTTGAACGTTTTTCTTGCTTAGCTCCTGCACAGCCCTCCACCCTGAGCTCCATTAGACACCAGGAGGGGGCAGACGAGGGCTGCTGGATCCAGCATCACTACATGCACTCATTGGGGAGATTAATGAACGGTGTATTCTAACAACAACAAAAAAACTCTGAAAAGCAGATCTGATTCATTTTTTTTGGGAGAGGGGGGAAAAGTGCACGCGGGGTGAATAAAAGGAATTTCTTTAGAAAACCTCAACTAAATGGAGAAGTCAGTTAGATCTGGTAGTAAATGTCTGGAAACATTAAGATAAGTGCAAACTGAATCACCTGATCGAGATAGAGAACTAATAAATTCTATATTATAGACCAAATTTGTGCATTTATTTTGAAAAAAACAGGCGCACTGCTCCACATGATTGTGGTTTTATAGCTCCTGTTTTGTTCTAATGCAGCTGCTGGTCAACACCCCCCTTTAAAATGCAAGTGTCATTAAGCAGCAACACATGAGATATTAAAATAAACAGGAATATTCGATCAATCTATACCAAACGCTGATTTCTGCGCCTCATAACCTCATTTCCAGCGCCTTCTCCCCTGTGTGCTAAAGTACATTGCAGCGGCCTGTTGGCATGACCATAAACTGGAATATAATTGTGCGTATGAACAGCTCGGTGTCTCCAGCGCTGGTAAATATTAACAGAGAGCCGGAGCTCTTCGTGTAAGGGCTGCTATAAATCAGCAGCAGTGAAGGCCACTCAGACAGCAGGAGCCACCACACAGAGCAGCCCGGCCCCCGGCACGGGAGGCCCGGCCAGGAGAGGCAGCTTTTCCCAGGACCAGGAGGGAACACAACAACGGCCTCATTATCAGGCTAATCACACACACACACACACACGCACACACACACACACACACTGCTGCTGCTCCCGGCTAATCATTACAAACACACAGATAACTCCACACACTCAAACAGACTGCACACACACACACGATGTGACGATAGTTGTGCGTTTCATAATCTTACAGAGGACACAAGAGAACAACAAACAGACCTCTGTGCTGGAAATGCTGCAAATATGCGACAGGAAAACAGAACTTCCAGTTTCTCCAGCAGGATTCTGAGTGACAATTTACTGGAATCACACGTATTCACTTATAAAGTCTAAAAAAAAAACACACCAGAAAATATAAACAATATCAAATATATGGGCCTGCAATCACAGCTGATCTCCAGTCTGAATTAATTCTGTCATGTGCCTAATTCTGCTCTATTCTATTCTATTCTATTCTATTCTATTCTATTCTATTCTATTCTATTCTATTCTATTCTATTCTATTCAATTCAAGCAAATTCAGATGGGTAATTGAATACGTGGGAAAAGCAGAAAAGGCCCGAGATTAATTTCAGAAGCCTGAAATCAATAAGTATATCACATCTACTTCAGCACACGATCACATATCTAGTTCACCTAGGAACGAACGGATCAATAAAACGGCGCTCAGACTATTCCCTCCAAATTAATTTAGTTTTAAACTGTAATTTTTTCTCTCTCTCTTCCACCCTCAACCTATTTCTGACGTTTTCATGAGCAAATCTAAAATTTGACTATTTCTCTCCCTCTCTCTTTTAAGAAAAGTTTTTTTTTCTTTTTAAAATAAATTATATTTAAAACAGTTAATTTTTTTCCTCCATATTAAAAGTTGACACAAAACAAAACAAGGCCCGAAATGGTGAAAAGGAAAAACTAAAGAACTGTTAGTGTGGGCCTGATACACTTTTTTTTCTCCTCCTCAGTTAGAATGAATTAATTAATTTCTTCCTGTGAAGAAAAAAAAAAAATCAAACCATCACTGACACTAATCGACAGGCTTCTGGTATAATTTTGTTTTTTCATCACAAGCTGATCAAATTAATGACAAAAATCATCATCAAATGCAGAAAAAACATCTTTCAAAAAGTCAAATGAGCCGTTTTTTTTCCTCATTTGCAAAAGTCAGTGATAAAATCTCATCTTCAACCAACACACAGCAGCAGCAGCAGATGGGAAAACTGAAAAATAATCAATTGCGATTACACTCCCATGCACACGCACTAGCACGCACGTACACACACATACACGCCAAATACACGCACTTTCCACCGTGTAGCCTCACTTTTCAAAAAAGCCAAAAAGCCCATTTGTAGGTCATTGATTGGACCTATAAACGCTCAAAAAAAAAAAAATCCATCGGGTGTTTGTGAACGCGCATGTGTTATTTGGGCCTCAGTGCGCGCCCTAATTGACTCGTGGGTACCTCAGGGAC
This sequence comes from Stegastes partitus, assembly GCF_000690725.1. NCBI lineage: Eukaryota > Metazoa > Chordata > Actinopteri > Pomacentridae > Stegastes > Stegastes partitus. Next base: position 129,714 of record NW_007578026.1, read on the forward strand.
AAATTAATACAGAGGTCTATCAGTTAATTAGAGAAACCTCAGTCAAGGCAGACTGAGTTTACGAGCAAAACACAAACACGTGTTCTGGTGTTTGTTCTGTAGTGAAATTAAAGTGCGTAATTTTACCAAAGTGGGGCTCAAAATCTTTCTTCAACCTCCTAAATAACGCAGCTCTTCACCTGACATTTACATTTAGTTGATCACACACTCTCAACAACACGTGCACACACACACACACACACACACTTTCTTTTCTCTGTTTACACCAAGGGCAACACCAAAAAAAAAGGCCCGATCAGTTGCATCGACACCAAAATAAACACATTCCTAACGATTTCTGGGAGAAGGATCAGTTTACGCACACAGTCCAGCGGTCGATATTTTGAGGTAAAATGACATGAGCACTTGTTTCACACGAGCCCAAAAATCAGCGTAGGGATAAAAAAAAAAAAAGAAAAAAAAAGAGGATGCGTATTGATATCAGGACACTCTTTTCGTTCAACTGGCAATCAGCCTGGTGAGGGACTTTATTTTAATGGCTGCTGACCAGACAGCAGATTCACCTCAGCTACAAACTTATAAGATTTGGAGGGAACATCTAAACAAATCCTGCTTCACCAAACTGCCAAGCATTATTCCTCTCTGAATAAAGACAACTTTACTTCCAGCATCTTTTGTAAACATCTGGAGACAAGTGGAGAGATTATGTTATTTTTTAAAATCAGCACAGAGGGAACATGTGTCCTGAATGCAACGCTTGTGTGAATGAGCATGGATTCCTGAAGAGGTGTTTTTGATTATTTTTTCTCTCTCTGTTGTAGTAAGTAAGAAAGATCACTTGACCTGTCTGTTGCTCAACACGAGGTAACATTCAAGGCCAATGACCCTCTGTGCTGAACTGTCAGAGCGTCTGTTTTTCAGTGCAACACATTCAAAAGATAAAAGCAAAAAAAAGGGGGGCTTTACCGAGGCTTCGCTCACCTGCGAGCCTGAGCGCACTCATGCGTTGGAACTCAGGCTCCTGCAGCCATTTCCACATGCGGCGGAAGGTCTCTCTGCCGGACTTGAGCTTTGACCAGGGTTTGGGGTTTCTCAGCAAGTCGGACAGGGTCCCCTGGGACCTGCACAGGACCCGCTGGGCAAAGATGGCCTGAGGGATGCTGTAGCGCTTCAGCTCCGTGGTGATCCTCTGCGCCACCTCTTTGGTATTCACCTCCTCCATCTGTCCCCCAGAAACACCACCCCCTCCACCACCGCCCCCTTGCTGCCCGGGCCCGGAGGCCTGCTCCCGGCTGTTCCCCAGCCCCTGGCCGTGCCCCTGCGCGCCAAGGTGGGCGTGCGGGTGGTGGTGGAGGCCGTTGATTTGTACCATGCCCGCCGAGGAGCTCATGTGCTGCTCCGCGTGTCTGCCGAGCATGGCCGGGTGGTGAGCCTCGAACCCGCTGGGGGTGAGCATCTTCTCTCCAGGCATGGCGGCACCGGGATGAGCGTAGGGAGGGATGCCGGCCTGCGACGTGTGTATGCTGGCCAGACCGGAGCCGGAAAGCGGGGAGAGGCTCTGGCCCATGCAGGGATCCTTGTGATGATATGCGGGATACAGACTGTTCATGGGCGCCAGACTCCGGTCCTCTCGCATCAGCGTGAAACTGCCGCTGACGTTCCCGGGGATCCTCTGGTGGGGATGCGGGTGAGGATGATGGGGATGGTGGTGGTGGTGGTGATGGGGAGGAAACTTGTCGGACACGGTGGAGATGGGGGGTAAGGGCTGCAGGGGGGTTAGGGTAGTGTAAGTGCTGCTCGCACTCATGCCAGGGGGGGCTTCACACATGCTGATGGCAGGGTGCAGGTGTCCGGGGTGGCTGGGGTGATAGTCTCCGCTGTCCAGCAGGGTCGCCATGCCCATGGCACGGTGGCTCAGACCCCGGGGGCTCGGACGGGAATGGGGACTGTGGCCACTCAGCAGCTCTCCGTGACCGGCCACAGACTCATGGCTCACTCCGTGCAGGTCGCCAATATTCTCCATCGACAGCTGTGCGTTCATGATCCGGGCAGCGCTGTGGACAAACCATCTATCTGACCTACCGCAGTTAGCTGATGTCCAGAAGTCCTCACGTCCAGGAAAGTTCAATTTTCTTTTGTTGCTTTTTTTTTTTCTTCTTCTTCTTCTTGCAGTAGCCTCCTCTGCTATTGCCTCCTCTCTCTGTCCTTCTATATTTGATTATTCTCCTACCTCTGGCGCCGTTTTTGCAGAATGGAAACTCCTTTTTCCGAATGCCCCCTTATTTTTCTTGATATTTTTGATTTTTTTTTTCTGCTTCTCTTTATAATTCAAGCCCCCCCACCGCCAACCAGCTGTCCTTGCGCTCCGGTCGGGTGCCGCGCCATCTCTCTAGTTGTGTGTCTCCAGACCCTGTTCCACCGCAGCACAGATCCCCGTCTACACATGCGCACTGGGGACACCCATCTCCTCCCATACTCTCTCTCTCTCCCCTTCTGTCGCTCTCTCTCTCCAACACGCCGCCCCGTTTCCTGACGTCAGCCACCTTATTAAGGAAGGGAGGTATCAAACCACCTGCTAAACGCTGCTTTAACCCACATTCAGCAGCCCCCCCTCTTTATTTTATCTTCCAAATGCTAATAATGCAAATAGAAAGTCTCTCTCAAATGAAATCGTCACGCCATCGACCGGTTCAAATTACCTGGATGCAGCTCCTAATGTTTAATTGTCAAGCGCAATTTGGAAAATGTTACATTCATTAGGGCTGTAATGAGGCTTTATCTTCAGTCCTCCTTAAATCATTAACGGCAAATGAAGGGAGCTTCCGGGTTCATTTGGAGTTGATTTTTAACTAGTGAGGTCTGGGATTCAAAAAACCTCCAATGAAAACGCTCCTAATTCCCCCTTAAAGAAAGCAGCAACAGACGCACCGGGGATGGCACACAATGCGCAATGACTGAATGTCCACAAACTTATATCCTGCTCATATGCTCCACATCCACATCCACTCTTGGCTACTTCAGCTGCACCCCCCTCCTCCCTCCTCCCAACTATATGGCGGTTTAACCAAACGAAGAAGACCGTGCTACCTTCTCTTTTGATAGAAAAAGATGAGCAGATGTGTCTATTGTTCAACCATTAGGCTTAACGAACCAAGCCCAGCATGTGCGTATGAGTGTGTGCGCGTGTGTGTGTGTGTGTCCTACATGGAAGAATCCTTATGTTTGTAGGGTGGGGGGGAAGAAGTGATATTTAAAATAAAACTCCGACATTTTTATTCAACTTATATGATTTTTATTGACAGAAGCTTCCAAATCAAGGCCTACAAAATGTACAGAAACCACAGCAGCTCTTTGGAGATCCAACATGCTGACACATGACATGACTCGCTGTCCCCGTGTGTTGTGGTCGTGCGTTATGCGTCAAGCTCTCCTAAACCTGCAGCCTGATCAGAGCCCCCCTCTTTTCTTTCTTTCTTTTTTTTCTCTTTTTTTTTTGCTTACATGTCAGGGGCCGTTTAGCCTAATAGAGCGGTATATGGCGCAGTGCGTCCTCAGCCGGCCTGGAGATGACAGCTTGCAGCGGTCAGTGTCCTTCTGGACCCCCCGCTGAATGAGGGACATGTCAAAGGTGACGCTTCAAGACTCCCAAAGCCAACATCTGCGGGGGGACAGATTAACCTTTCAGACTTTTCCCTGTCCTGGACCTGCTATGGGGGCCCCGCATCTGTCAGGGACCCCCTCCCTTTACAATGGAGCCAGCGCTCGGTTGAACGAGTTGAATAAAAGAAAAAGAAAAGAGAGAAGAAGTTAAACTGTCTCTGATGTGAAGTCAATGTCAACGGCGTGTGTGTGACGTGTGTCGAGACAAAAGGGGCCACTAATTCCTCGAAGTGTGGCTGTCCAAGCGTGCACATAATAGACTTTGGAGGCAGGCAAATGGAGCTCACAACAGGGAAACAAAAACACTGAGAATGTAATTATATTAATGTTCAAACAAATAACAGCTCCACTGTTTTGGAGGTAGCTCATCAGTTTAATATATATTTTTTTAACAATCAAACTATGATTCACCTTTATTGTATTCTATAAAATAAAACAACTCTGGCTGACAATGAAACTTTTATTTCCTGTGTTTTCTTTTCTTCTGTTACGCACAGGGACGAGCGAGATGCAGAAGGAGATGAGTACGAAAGGTTTGGCCTTACTTGGCAGCAAACCTCATCTACACATTCTCATACGGATCGATAGGCTCCTGCCATGTCTGCACGACCTGAGCCGTGTGTGTGTGCGTGTGTGTGTGTGTGTGCGTTTATATGTGTTGCCTCTCTATGGCCATTGTGCCGAAACAGGCCTGGCCTTATGAGCCTGTGACATTTGCTTTGCAGAGAATGTAAGGGACACGCTTTTCTGAGCACTTCTGAAAGAGGATACATTTCAAGCGGAATTCAATTCAATTAGTACAAAAGGAAAACCGCGGCAGAGACCAACAAGTAGTGGCTCACGGATCCATACGTGTGCTCATGTAGAAATGTAGGCGAGTTTGAAGAAGGGGGAAGGAGGAGGAAAGAAAATCTATTCTTTTTTTTCGTTTCCATGGTCAAATCTTATACAAAAACACAAACACACACGCACACACAAATATCGTGCCCAGAGCAAAGTGAGTGCAGGGGATGGGCACCGAAAGGCACTGTGTCAATTACTTACAGGTTTCACACTGATTATTAATCAGGGGCATCATTCCCGTGAAGCCCACAGCAGCATATCCGAGCAGAAACAATATAATGCCTCGCAGAGAGGACCGTGGATCAATATTTCAGCAGCTCTGCAAAATGACACAGCGTTGCAAAGCCTTATAGATGTTCAAAATGACAATTACAGCTTGTTTAGGAATAAGCCTTTTGCTAAATGGCATCTGGTGAAACTAAACTTTTATAAATGAGCCTACTTGAGTTGGGCCTGTCTGGTCATTTGTGGCGCACGAAGCCATGTAATATAAAGGCGCATACGTTAAGAAAAGTGAATTGGCCTTTAAAAAAAATAAATCACATTGCTCTCGTTTGATCGTTTTGAAGCAATAAATTAATCTACTGGTTCACCTTTAAAATCTCACGCTCTATAAATATGATGCTTGTCTACATTTAGATTAATCATATTCTCCAAAATTGAAAAATACAGATAATGTTTAAGCGTAAAATATTTCAGGAGGAATGAAATGATTCCTCTCTTTTTTTTTGGTAAAAATGTGCATTGCAGCGTTGGTGGCTGGCCTTTACAGCATATTTGAAGTATAGGCCTTGAAAACACACCACACCGCGCCAATCAATACTGAATAAAATTATAATTCCTGGAGGGACTCAGGCTAAGGCCTGCGATTTGTTATAATAAACAAACCCCCAAATATCTGTTTTTTATATGTACTTTGTCTGTGGCGTTTTAGCTGAAGCCCACATTAATTATTTTGTATCTGAATGAGGTGATTATTTAAATCATGAAGTTATTTCTTTCAGGATTGTCAGCTTGTTTACTAATTAAAATAGTATTAAAACTGTTCAAATGACGTCGTTTTCACGCATTTTCTTGACTCTGCGGATGAAAAGCAAATAAAAGTATGAGTGATGCAAATAAAAAATGAAATAAAAAATACAACCACTTTGCAGGCGACAAACCAAAATGATATTAACAGCTAAAGAGAGAATTTTTAAAAAAGCTTTTACAGTTTTAAATCCTATAAAGACAATTTAAGATTAACTGGTGTAAAGTTTTTTTTTCAGTAAAACATGAGAACAGCCTGATCAAGAAGGAAAAAAAATAAACCTCAGGGCTATAAAAACACAGTGACTCCAAGTTTCATCCCTGTGATTAAGGAATTTACTTTTTATTTCTCCCTAATTAATCAAAATGCCTTCATGGCCGAGCAGCAGATGCCGGACCTGCTGCCTTGCTCAGGGGTAAATCAACTGCCTCTCCTCCTGCGTTATTCCGCGTCACTTGCTCTGATTCGTTCACTCATGTGAAATTAATAAGGCATCACTTTACATTAAGGTGTCCATATGCCGCCCAATTACTCCCTGTAACTTTGGTGAGGACTCCAATTATGACAACAAAACCGTGTCAACGATAGCCAAACCAGCCCCACTAAATGTGCGCCTCAAACCCAAATGACTTCTTCCTCCAACAGGCTGTGGTGGCTTCAGGGACGTTTATAATCCGTTTTGGAATATTGAAAAGCGTCTTCCTAATTTGTGGGGAGATTTGTTAAGAATTTGGGTTAATGCTGTATTTTTTTGTGTGCCATAATTTCCCAACTTTAAAAAAAATAGCCTTAATAATTCATCCCACTTCTAGATGGCTGTAATAATAACAGCTCACCAATAAAAACATCGAACATTTGATAAACTGTTCACTGCTATGTTATCTGGAAAAGCGTCACACTGTGTTTGTCTTGCAAATTAAACTATGCAAATAGTTTTCTACCTACATGAATATTTCCTAATTTAGACAAAACCTTTCTTTGTAATTTTGGGCCCAAGCATTAGTGTTTGATTTTATTTAACGCTGCGTAAAATTAGCTCATCATGTATGTATTTCCTTGTGTCTGATAACAGCATGAGGGTGGGGCTGATTTCCAGTAACTGACTTGACAGCATGTTTTGCGGCATACTCATAATTTGCGGTGCGTCATTTGACTTTGCATCGAAATATTCTCATTTCTGATTCAGAGAAATGCGTAAAAATGAGTTAGGCCCGTTTTTTATTTACCACAACACCTCACCACACCTAAACCCTGGAGTGTATGCGTGTGTGTGGGCGTAAAGATGATCATGTGCCATGTGTATATCATTAGGAACAGATTTCTTATGTCTGGCTTAAAAAATTCAACTTTGATTAAACTAAGCTCGCATTTAAAATAGCAAAGCTTGACTGTATTACAAAGCAAATCTGAGCGTAATTCGTTGTAGTTTTGTCCACTGCGGAACGACACTGCGTTATTATAGGTGCGTTTAATTTACCCGAATCTTTAAATAAGAAAAAAACCAAACATATTCGGCCATAAAGTGATGCCTGTATGCAGATATTAGAGGCTGAAATGTGACGCAGCTGCTGTGAGTTTGTGTGCAGACGCATCAGGGTGCAGAGAAACAGTCTGATGGTGTGCGTCAGATTCGGACAGCACCCTTTTTTTTTTCTCCCACGTCTCTTCTCAACAGGGTGCCAGGGTTCAAATGTCTGCATTTAAACTCTTCTTCTTCTGCGCCACACATAAACACAGACATGCACACGCACGACCAGCGCACACGCACTCACACTGTAGTCCCCGACTTTACCGCAGGATCCCATTCTGTCATGCATCTTTATCATCCGTCCATACAGCAGCGCACAGCCTCAACATCAATTTACATAAACTCTTTAACTCCACCATACGAGTCGCAAAAGAAAAAAAAAAAAAAAGAAGCAGCAAAGGATGCGCTCGCATCCTCGCGTCTTCAACGTTAGTGTTTGTCCCACACTCTCCCTCATCCTCCTCCTGCTGCGGTTCCACCGGCTTCCAGCTTCTCTCTCCAGAGCCGCCACAGTCCCAAATCCAGACCGAGGTAAACATCCTTAGCCGCTGCATGCGTCCCAGTTTCCAATCGCAAATTCTCCGTTTCCCCGCATAAAACCTCTCTTTTCCTGCTCCGGTGCCGAGCTTCTCTCCGTGCTTTTCTCGATGCAGGCGCATTTGAATAGCTGGCCGGTGTTGTTATGGATCCGTGCGCACTGAAAGAGAATCAGTATGCAAATTGTTTCAGTATCAATCGAAAGGTTCGATCTGCCTGAGCGTCAGCCCCTTTGGCACGAGGAGCTCCTTTGCTGCATAAATGTTTATAATGATCCCATATATTAACACACACACGCACACACACGCTCAGATGAGAGAAAATACTGGACTATTACAAAAATGTGACTTCAACATTTCTTTTGTAGGATAAATAAAATGTAAATGTCGGGATGCAGGAGGATGCAGATGGAGCCTCCATCACTAAGACTTAAGACTTGAACACAATTTTGTTTAGAGAAACAGACCTCCAGTCCAATCAGGACAGATTATAGATGTCCTACTGAAGTATTTATGTGCTACAATTAATATTTAATCTTTGATTCATTTAATTTTTCTGTTATCACTGAAGGTTCTATCGGTGCATATGCTCAGTATAATTACACCCTTGACATTTGATCAAGGCTGGAATTGTATTGGTTATTTTAGCATCACGCCACAAATTACATTTTTGCAGACACAAGACGAGTGTAACCACTCGACATAAGCTAGTGGATGCTGAAAACGTGAAATAGCCACTTATTGCAGTAAGGCGGTTTGAATAAAGCAGCTTTCAGCAGGCTGTCACATTATCATGTGTGGCTGTGGCTGTTTGTCATATTCTGATAGAATAATCTCACTAAGTCTCGCCTACAGGGGAGAGTAGCAGCGCTGATAAACACACTGCAGAGAAGAAACACCTGCGTAAGAGAGAGGAAATGAAAAAAGGGTAAAGGTAAAATAAGTAAGGGGGTGAAAACAGGAGAGCAGCAGAACAGGGGGGGTGGAGGAAGAGGAAAAGGAGAAAGTGGAGCGAATAGGTGACGACACGAGTGGATCTGTGAGTTTAGGTAATCAAGAGGAGAGGGAAGATGAAGGAAAAGAGAGGAAGGGCAACGAGAGGTGAGGGGAAAGGCTACGGCAAGGGCAGGGAGAAGGAGAGTGTGGTCAGGAGGAGATAAAGCATAGAGTCCGTTATCCATCTGTCCCAGGGTTAGAGTTTGACCAGCTGAGGGGGTCAGAGGTGAAGGGTCAGAGAACCCTTGGCCTGAGGGCTCCGTGGTCAGTGCGCTGGCAGATACACACTGGGGACCGGATTATAAGGTAAATAAAAAAAAAAAAGAAAAAAAAGTGGATGATTTCTGTGTGATGTAGCTCACAGTCAGGTGGATTTTATTCGTTAGCAGGACCAGCTTACTGCAGAAAGGAAATGAGTGGAGGTCTAATTCCTTCCTCCTTCTCCAGTTCTTGGACATGGTTTACTGCACTCTGAGGATTTAAAATATGTCTTAAATATAAAGTTTTATGTGTTTCTATCCACTTTGTGTGTGTAATGTGAAAGGACACATAAATGTAGAAATGACCGAATACGTCAACGTTTTCCGACAAACATCACCTCGAGGTGAGTGGCTGTTCTGGAGCCTGTAGTTGTATCACATTGTCTTCATCAGTTTCTATGGTTTGCCTACAGCACACTTTAAGGACTTTGCACCCAAATGTGCTTGCAGATGTGCAGTAAATAAATGTGTTTCAGTTGCTCTTATTTTAGTGTCTTGTAATGTAATTTTATTTTTGGTTGTGACAGTGTGCGTCTGTGTTCTTGCTGTTGTGTTTGCACCAGTTGTCAACATCTTCTTCCTATAGTGGAAAATCAAAACCGTGCCCTCCTAAACTTACATAAAACAGATCTTAATTCTTAGTATTTAAAAAGACAAAGTTCCATTTACATAACAAAGCTGCTAAAATGATTTATGTATGATTTGTACATGGCAGTAACAGTGTCCCAGGAAGCTGAAAAGCTCAGAAGTGGATATCACTGTTTAAACTTTAATAAAGCTTTGAACGCGAGTGTCCCTCTTGATCAGTTAAGATCTTCTCTGCCACTTACACGAGGAAGTGCCATATTTAATAACTAGGTTCCACCTGTTAAAAGTGATGTGTGTGCAGCGCACACTGTGTGCAGATTTAACAAGGCGCTCAGTGGTTAGGTCAAGGATTGCTGTCCTTTACTTGTGCCTGAAAATCTATACCTCAGAAAGGGGAAGGATTATATATTTTATGTCAACAAGAGACTGTCCTCTCCTTTGTGTATGTGCGCCTGTATGTGTGTTTGGCTGTGAGCAGCTTACCACTGTGCACAATAGCCCACTGCAAGCATGTGTGTGTGTGTGTGGACATATAGTAGTGAGTGTCTATGTGAGGCAGGAGGGAGCTGTGTTCACTGACCAACGATGTGTGTGTGTGTGTGTGTGTGTGTGCGTGTGTGTGTGTGGTGTCTAAACATAACTAAACTTCTACATATGCAGCTAAACTTCTTTGTGCCAACTCTGAATGTGATCTTATGCTTTCTTCAAGGAAACCATTTTTTTTCTCATAATCATCAGGAAATTGTGCCTCCATCAGGGGACAAATTTTAATGTCAAAATTTCAATGTCAGTCAATCAGAAGCAACAAAACGGTCTGTTTTATGAAGGATGACTGTAAGTGGAGCTGGTGTGACTGCAGACAGATGATTCTCTCTAAATGCTAAGACTGTTGGATAAGAGTGGAATAATTTTTCAATTTGTCTGTACATAAGGCTGCAATAAACACCATAATGCTTTAGTGGATAACCTTAATAAAAATATTAAATTAATACTTTTTTTCCAGCATGAAATTGGAGGCCAAGATTACACTGATGCCAGCAGCATTTTGTATTGGTTTCCACGCCTCCAACTGTCAAATCTGTCATTTATTATTGCCTTTCGGCCTCTTTGCCTGAGGCCAAATTGTGGCCACATATTGTAAATGTGCCCGAGTGTCATCACTTTAAAATGCCGTTTATAAAGAAATATTGTGTTTTGCGTTTCACCATTTACACGAATCATTAAAATGCAGAGATGTTAAGTGAATCAGTCCACTCCAAAGATTGTAGATGTGTGGCTGCTACCACATCTATCTATCTATCTATCTATCTATCTATCTATCTATCTATCTATCTATCTATCTATCTATCTATCTATCTATCTATCTATCTATAGATGGATAGATAATATTTATGTGTTGATGAGAAGAGAGAGTCAGTCGCTGCAGGTGAATGTTTGTCAGTGAAATCAATGATTTGTGCATTTTTCTTGCTCAGACTATAATTAATCCCAACTAGTTATGACAACGCGTGTCGCCGGATTTATTTGTGAGTGTCTGTGTGTGTTTGGGGTTTGTAAGGGGTGCAGGTGGTAGGATTAGTAAGGAAAGTGGCTGGGGTAAGGACAATGATAGCTGCATCTAAAAGAGGATTACACAGGTTCCCCCTGTCATCATGTACCTGCCATTATGGGATTACGGACACCACTTCCACCTTCTCCATTGAGCACTGCGGTGCAGGGCAAAGCCTTCCAAATACCTCCACACTCACACGGGCTCAAAGCAGCAGCGAGGAAGGAAATGAGGGTGGTCGTTTTCAGGTCAGCAGGCACAGTGCTGTCTGTTGGAGGTTGGGGTTTATTACATGTTTGAATCCCATAATTTAATCCAAGATGCTGCTGTGATAGCTCTAAAAAAGATATTCTCCACACTTCATGTTCGGTTACTCAGGCTTAGAGGTGCATAGTAATAATAATAATAATCAAAAAGACAGTTTAAACCCACAAACACACACAGGAGCCCAATAATGCTGCTCCATTGGCACACAAACACAAAAGCATGCAGAGAAGCGCAGTCACAGACCTGCTACACAACCATGGTAATGTGTGCATGAGACACACACTGTTGATACACAAACGATGAATGAATGTGTGAATGAATGGAGCCATAACTGCCCACCACACACACACACACACACACACACACACACACACACACACACTGTCTGTGTAACAGTGAATACTGATTTGGCACAGTCTCTCATGATATCTATTGTTCATTAGTCATTGTTATCCCGCTTTGATGTAGCTGTAATGGGCTTTAGATGTGTGGACCGGCTCCATAAAGACCCCTGTTTAGTAACGGCCACAGTTTAAATGCTCTTAATGCGCTGCCGAGGTGTGGGGAGGGGCCAGGGAGCTGTAAATCACAGAGAAACGAAAGAAAGAGGGGGGGTTGGTTGGAGGTGAAGAAAGGAACGATTGGAGAGGAGAGAGGAGGAGAGACGACAGGAGGAGGGGAGGAGGGAGGAGAGGAGGTTCAGGGACGAGGGAATGGAATCTGTGTGTGTGCATTCTGACGAGGCAGAGAGAGCCTCCCTCCGAAACTGCAGACATGTTTACACAGCACAGGTTCACACAGTCACACACACACACACACACACACACACACACACACACTGAGCACTCCCTCTAGTTAAGGTGCTCCTGTGTCACGTGCATGCTTACATTGAGTTTAGCATTGAGCTCCGCGACGGGGGATTAAACCAACGTAACTCTGTGTGTGTGTGTGTGTGTGTGTGTGTGTGTGTGATGTGCCCTGTTCCCAGTAGGGACAGAGCAAACAGACAGAGGCAGCTATCAGCCTCTCCATTGTATTCATCTGATCACTAATCTTCAATGGTTAAATCATTATCCATCCACCACCTTCGCAAAGGGCCAAGCAAACACTACTGGGCTGTCACCAGGCAGCACCATCCCTTAATATGTTACCGACACACACACACGTACGGCGCGCACACACTAACTCGAGAAATGTTACGAGATTCTTATATTAACACCTGCTAACACACACACGGCAAAAACCTACAAGCACAAGCATGCGCCTTCCATCCACACGTATGGTACATATGTACAGACACACAAAGAGCAGGAGTTGTTGCCATCTCCAGGTCTGAGGGGCCTCCATCACTCCCAGCAGGATACTCGGGCAAATCTAATTGCAGGTAAATGTACAGTGCTGCTCTCTGTGGCTCCTGTGTGGAAAAGATGGGAGGAGAGGCCCAGCGACATGGTTAGTATTGGTCGGGATGACTGATTGGCCCTCGCCTAACTACATTAGACTGTGGAGAAGTGGCTGGCTCCCTTTCCCTCCCTCCCCCCACACTGCACACCGCTGCTCCTCCACTCCCTCTTAGCCCCTCTGCTCTCTCAGAGATGGCAGAGGTAGTCGGCGGGGGCTTTCGGCGGGGCTACTACGTGGGGGCGCTGGGCGTGACCCGTCCCGGCCACGGATCCCTGCGTATCAACCTCCAATAGAGAAGCCCACGGTTGATTGGAGCGTATTAGCGAGCCGTTGGGCTGGAGGTAGTCCAGGCCCAGCGGAGGGCTTCGCCATCTAAGATCTGATCAGAGGTTATTAGCAGTAAAGAGCCGCTGTGGATGAGGGGAGGAGAGACATCATTTACAGGGTCAGAGCCTGGCCGCACTGTGCCGGCTGGGCAGCGCACACACACACACACACACACACGTAGAAAAAACACAAGCTACACACACACTGGACAGTAAAGGGCGGCTCATTACTCAGTGAGAGCTCAGGTTTCCAGCGTAGACCTCTCCATTAGACCCCCAGTTAGGGAGAAATGAATGGCTGTAGCTTCTCCGCACTCATAAACCATCCAACCATCCACTGCAGGAGAAAATGAGATACAAGTAAAAGGAGGGAGGGGATCTTAGAGGTAGTGTGTGTGTGTGTGGGAGTGCTGAGGGGTCCTCAGGGTCTTTGAGATGGAAATGTCCAGCTGGCCGGCCGTCTGCTGCCTGACCCCTGAGCTCAAGGTCAAAAGCCAGGGCCCCCCCTGGCCAACTGACCAACATGCACTCATACAGTATAGCGCTGCCAATCTCTGCACACGCTCACCATGTTTCTGTGCACTTCTGTGTGTTTTCAGAGAGAGAGAGAGAGAAAGAGAGGGGGGGGAGAGGGAGCATGCACTCTGCCATGTGTGTGTAATTGATCATTTAATCTGGCTGACATCATAATCCCCGACGCGTGTTTAACTAACTGGCTGACCAGCGCAGGAGCAGAGGGGCTGAGTAATTATCTCATCTGGATACATTAATAACGAAGCATCACTCACCGCTTCCTCGGCTTCATCGCTCCTGAATCAATCACAGCGCGTAGCCGAGTGTGTTTGCATGTGTGGGAGAGCGAAGGAGTCGGCGCGTGCATGCTCACATACGTGTGTGTGTTCTTGTGTGTTTAGCATGCACGTTTGAGGAAGCTGCATCGATGCGTTGCACCTCAAAGCAGAGTGTCGGCCATCACACAGCCCCACCTGCAGCTGGAGCGAGCTAAAATGGAGACCGGTGCATGTGTGTGTCGGCTACTTGCGAGTCCTGCGCTGCTATGCCGGTGTATGGATTTGTTCGGAAAGCCGAAACGCTAAAAAAAAAAAAGAACCACAAATCAACAATCCTGGAGGTAAAACAATCAATGAATCTAATCGAGAGATGAGAATATGAGAAGGATGTGCGGTGCGCGCGTGGAGGAACGAGCGTATCGTTTTGTTTCCAACTGAAGTGCACATTCAAAGCCAATTGTTCAAAGGACAGCAAGCCACACAAATGCCAATCAAATTAAATGGCAGCTGAAACAAAAAGAAGCCGTTCAAGGCGTGTGTCCTTGTGTGTCTGTGCGAACGTGAGTGTGTGTGTGGGTGTGTGTGTGCGTGTGCGTGCATCAGGGTCTTAGGAAAATTATTGCTATTGATTTAAGGCGGAGAAACGTGGAAATGTTACCAGATGGGACATTTAGCTGTGAGTGGCTTCGGATGAGACAAGTCATCCTCGAAAGGCCAGGGCAGAGAGAGATGCAGCGGATGCACATCAAAACACCAAATGCTGTCCAGACCTTCTCTCAGGATGAATCTACAGTTTACCACGAAGGTCCGAGGTATAATCAGTGCAGAGGTATATGTTTGAGCTTTTCTTTCAGGTCTGAAAAAAATAACGCTGTTCGTATATTTTTCTTATTGCCTACAAATTTAATGAAAAAAAACAACTCAAAACCAACCATGATTTTATCCTACGAACACATGTTAGTGCCTGATATATCTTATTTATGTGTGCCATAGAGCTCAAATATCGACCACTGAACTGGGTACCGTATTTCATTTTGAGCTGATTCATCACACTCCCTAATATTACAATAAATAGAGCAAAAACTGTGTATTAATCTCTCAGTGAAAATAGTCCCTAAACCTGCACTCAAAAACTGCATTTTAAGGAAATAATTACGCTATTTAATAAATAAAAACTTAAGATTGAGAGCCACAGAAATGAGGTGAAAGTTAGAAAGTTACAGACAAACTAATACTAACTATACACTTCTCTACTTTTTATGTAATTCTTTAGCTTTACATTATACGAAGATTACAGGTGAATGTGCATTTTTGGTAAAAATCACCTTCAGGATGCACCTAAACATGACAAACCTTTTGTTTTACATTATAATTGCACTTTTTTTTTTAAGGCACCTCAGTTCATACAGGTTGGGCAACACATTTAACCCTATTCAGGACTTATGGGGTGTTTTGGACCCCAGGCCATTTGGTTTAGGTGACAGGTATTGTTTTGTTGTTTTTGAATTATTATTTTTTTTTTATATAAAAAGAGGGTCATTTGTCATGGTTAGGGTTGGAACCTAAACCTAACTCTTATCAGAAAATGTATTTAACAGTATCTATGATGAATACCAAGAAATATTTTGCACATATTCTTTCTTGGGGTCCAATGGACCCCGAAAGACCTTCTACAAATTTCAACATGAAAGTCCTGAACAGGGTTAAGCAACACCGTGCTGCTCTATCAGGCAGCACAGTTGCATAAGTTTACTCTGTTGGCCGACAGAAAAAAAAAAAAAAAAGAATCACTGAGCAAGGCTTAAGCTTCCTGTCCTGCCTCTGAAACCTCTGCAGGGTGAGTAATGTTTTTAGAGCAGATTGTCCCTTTATCTGTCTGTCCTCGGTGACCACTGACCGCTGTCCGTCTGTTCTGGTTCAGGTTAGGAGCCTCTCAGTAGAGCTGTTCAGATTACACCAACAGCTCAATAGAGACAAACTCAGCATGCTGCAGCACACACGCACACACACACACACACACACACACACACACACCCACACACACCCACACACACACACACACGGACATTGTTGTTTCCATCACTTCAGGGGACATTACGTTGACTTACAGTAATTTCCAAGACACTGACTGTAATCGTAACAGTTATTTGCCTACTGCACCAAACGTAACCTAAAACTAACCTTCCTCTAACCTTAACCCAAGTCTTCACCTTAAATGATTCATATTTACACGAGGCGGGCGACTGCGTCCCCACGACACGAGTCACCAAAGTACACTCACGGAACAAACACAGCGAATCGCATATGAAGACATACATGCCTGCACATATACGTTAATTTCATTTCAGCGAACGTAAACAAATCTGGTAATATGTACACACAGACAAGACACGCACACTCACACACACATGCACACACACACACAAAGAAAGCCTGGCAGTCTGGTGTTCTTCAAGTTAATTTGACACAGAATCGATTTGATCCCTCGTCATCTCAATAATGATAGAAAAGATGCTAAATGCAATAGAATCTCTGAAATCTAATATTTTGGGGTCAAATCGTTTAATGAAGAGCAATCTGACTCTGGACTTTCACCGTTCGAACTGCATGCAATCTATTAGGATGTTGTTTTTCCACATGCTTTGTTGGATTACGTTAAGATTAACATTACACAATCCGTAATCGAAATGGAAAAATCAAACCGCAGCTATCACATCTTTGACAGTAATATGTGGACAAACACCAGATAGCTATTCTTATTCATTTATGCTTTCTGAAGGCTCCATTATATCCGTACTGCTGAAAACAAAAGAAAAACAGGCCTATGTCTATGCACACAAAAAGCTATTATTAGTCACTGAAGCAAACTTTCCTTTTATTTGTGATTAGAAGGTCAAAATATGAAATGTCTGCACTTTCTTTCACACTCATTAAATGAATGATACAGAAACCTGCACTTATATATAGACTGATAAATAAGAAGTGTCTGTAATAAACACCACAATGTTTATGCATCTGTTTTATTCCAGACACCTGATAAGAAATAACCCTTCATCTGACATCTATTCCTGTCGCGGCCGATAATAGCTGTGATTGTGTGTCTGAGCTGCAGCTTAGTGAAAAGGGACCTTTGAGTTGTTTATTTTCACAATCATGTGCAACAATCATACCTTAACCTTATATGTGAGTGCTCCGCGGTACCTTACATGCGTACGTGTGTGTGTGTGTGTGTGTATTTCTGTGGGAGTGTGTGTGCATGTGTGTGATTACCCATGCTGTTATCAGCAGCAAGCCGCCATTCACTCCAGCTGAAATGAAAGGTTTTCCTCTGTCACAAAGCAGTTTCTTTGTTTCCATGGTGCTATGATTCTGTCAAAATCCCAGAGAAAACAGAGGGGGGAGAAAAAAAAATCAATGTCCCCCATCACCAACAGCAGCCTTAGCCAAGCAGGCTGCCGCCATGCAAGCATACGCGCCAACACATGCATACACGGACAGTGGGAGGCACAAAAACAGAAAAATAGGTTGCCCTTGTGACTTAAATCTGTTTATTTGATTTTAGTTCTCAGTGAAGGAAGTGGACAACAGCATATCTTGGATAGTTTGGATAATAGCGGGAGAATGCTTGGAAAAGTAATGATCCCGAGAGGTTAAGACGGAGAAGCTATTTTTCTGTAACTAGTGGATTCAGAGCATATTGACATTATTTACAGTAGCTGCCTGTGGTGAGTGAGAGGAGCGCGAGTGTAATTTATTCTCACATCTCCCTGCAGGTCTTTGTCATCACAGGACTCTGTCTGTTAGAGGAGAAACAGGTCAGCAATATATTCTGAAGAAATGCAGTTACAGAGTGAGGCAGGAATGTTGAATATATAATACGCCAACGCGATTAAGAAGAACGAGCTTTGACATTGGAACAAAAATGCATACTTCTGATGTAGATTTAAAACTGCAAAGATAAGGTGTGGGTGGAGAGCGGCTTAGGGACTCCTCACTGCACTTGATGCGGGAAAAAAGCGGACTAATGACTCATTAAAACAGTGTCAGGAGGGGGTTTTCTAAAATTAAATTAAAATTTCCCTCTCAATATTTTTTTTGCTTCCTCTAAATAAATTACGCATTTCTTCTGATCCATACGAACAAGTAACGGGTTTGTCCAGTCCAGTAAAAACACCCTACCAGTTTAGAAAGGAGAGATGACGTGATGCTGCTCATTCTGCATTTATTATGGATCATATATACATATAAAGGTTGAACACCTGCTCTATCTGGATGTGGTTATTGGCTATGGCTGCATTTGTAGTGCATATATGGATATGTTGGGTGTACCGCGGCTACTTTTTACTTCTCTTGTCAAGCTCAGTCAAGAAGTAGATGCTTTTTTAACAAACAACGTACATCACTAATACACCACAGGAGTTGCAGAATACAGCGGCTTCATTACGGCGCTCAGCCGGCACAACCGCTGCATGTAGTTAGTGATACAGACGTTTGTGCAAATTTGACTGCTGCAGTGTTATTTACGCCACACAACCGTTGTCCTGACTGTATATTAGCTGTAAAACAAACAGCAGTAGACATATAGACCATGTCTGTAGGAGTGCGTCTGTGTTCTCTGCAGCTTTTCCTATTTTATGTTTATGACGCAGGCTCAGAAAGTGTGAACTCCACGGATCTACAGGTGGCACTAATGTGTCAAGGAAAGCAGCAACGTGCCAACGAAGGAAGAGGAGAGGATGTCAATAATGCAGCTTTCATATTGTTAAAAATACATGCTTAGCAAATGTTTCATGAAGGAACAAGAGCACTCGCAAGGATATGCGCCACCTATTTTGGTAAGTAACACTGATAGTTTGGTTTGTTTACAGGGAAATTCCACAGGGCACCGCTAAGTTGCATTCTTTATGATTTGGATGGGCGGACATCACCGAGGACTCGCAGACAGCAGCCCGACTACGTTTTTATTTATAAAGTGATGCTGGGTAAACTTCCACCATCTCTCTGTGCACCGTCAGCTACACTCCTCCAAGTTTTTGCTTTCTAATTTTATTTTTATTTTATTTATTTAACCTTTATTTAACCAGGAAAGACCCATTGAGATTAAAAACCTCTTTTACAAGAGCGTCCTGGCCAAGAGGCAGCACAAGTTACAATTTAAAAGACACACATTATGAAAAACGAATAAAACTACGGGTTTGGTAGGTTTTGAGGAAATGGCATTTTCTTATTGTGCATCTTGGGCATGGAATAATCTGCAGAATGATTAAAAACAAGAGACATTTTTATGTATTAATGAATGTAACCGCATTATAAAGAATATGGTGCAGGAGGCCATTTTTCTTTAGAGGCCGACGTGTTGGTTTTTGTTGCATTGTGGATCTTTGTGTGTAATGCTGGAGCTGTTGCTACCTTGGCCAGATGTGTCTCTTAAAAGAGACTTTTGATCTCAATGGGAATTCCTGATAAAATAGCGGATGAAGTTTCCGTTGCGCAAAAGCAGGAATGATATAAAAATGTGTCACCAGACTATGTCATTTTGATTATTCCTGTTGTGCAGGGTGCAGGAGGTCAACTGTTCCATTTATATACAGGTGACACAACATAACATTATATGCTGGATACTGAATGGATCTCCTTGAACTTAGGTTGTTGTGCTGCCTGTGTCGTTTAATGTACAAATGTTGCGCTTGTTGAATGTTGAAGCGAAAAGAAGTAAATATAACTGTTAGTTCATGAGTTTGATACACTATCTGACTCTTCAAATCTTGTGGTAACTCACCAGTCAGTGGCTTCTCTGAGTAACAGATAGAGGATCTGAGAATGAACCAAACTCATGCAGAGTGAGGGAAGGCTACAAAAAGATTTAAAATTGCCTCCAGCTTGCATCTTTTAATGGTCGAAATATTATACAGAAATGGCAATTAGGGAGAGCTGTGAAAGTCAAGATCAGATGTGTAAGACCGAGACAACTTTTAGATAAAGCTGCATGTCTGCTGGGCAGAAAGGCAAAGCGAAGCCCCCGTATGACTGCAAAGGAGCTGCAGGAAGGTTTAGCTGACTCAGGAGGGGCTGTGTACTGTTCTACTGTGCAGCATTAATGCACAAAGTCTACATGGGAGGGTCATTGGACTGCAGCTGCATCACAAGAGTCAATATTGAACAAAGCAACATTTGGATATTTGAGAGCTGCTCTGGAAACAAGTGCTGTTGACAGATGAAGGCAAAAAAAAGAAAAGTGCTATTTGGCAAAATGACCAAAGGTATGTTTGATATGATGAGAGGAATACATGGCCGACTACAAACATTAGGGACGAATGGATTCCCCGAAATATCAGCAAATCCTGGATTGAGCCAAGAAACAAACAGGCTTCTACGACTGGACCACGATCCGGAGCAGAACTTGAATCCCATCATAAGCTAATAAACACAAGCTGAAGTGTCTGGAGTGGCTCTCACGCTTATCATTTTTTTTATACACCATTGAAATTTGGTTGATCTTAAGCATGCTGCACATACAAGGCAACCTAAAGTATCTCAGGGATCTGCGGGGAAGAGCAGCAAACCCTAAATCTTAATTAAAAAAAAAGGCTGGCTGATATTTGCAGGCTGGGATAACTCCCAAAGGAATGACTTCAAGGAGGGGGGTCCAAAACCTTTGCAAATGCCACAAATTCTGGTTAGATTTTTCCTCAGTTTAAACTAAATTGTAATGATTTATAATATCGTCCAGGGCTGCCCCATGTCCTTGTGGTTTCGTTTTCCCTGATGTAGTTGAACTTTTATGATTCTGTGGTTAATTTTTTATGTAATGTGTTTGTCTTTTAACTGTTCGTGAGCTTTCAGAGCCACAAATACATCAAAACGACAAACGTCCATCTAAAAACATTAATATGTGAAAAGCAGAACAGTCTTCAGCAAGTTCATTGGTGCTCTTAAAAAAGCCGTGATTTCCACTCTGTGTTTCTTCTACGATACAGCACGCAAACAACTCCTTTGTTTTAGATTCGCTCCAATCTTTTTACAGCCCACCGAAGATTTATCTCAACACCTGCATTGTGTTTCCATTAATTTGCAAAAACCTGTTCGGTTGTATTTGAACGAATGCAGAAGTAAGTCGACTGAAGTGCACGGAAATCACCGATCTTGTTTTGTGTGCTAAACTTCATGTTGAATTCCGAGAAAAGCAGCTGAAATTGTTCATAGTCAAGATATCGAAAGTCCTTCGTGATTGTTTTGAACAACAAAAAAAAAAATTTCCTCACATTTGTTGGAAAGTATTTTAAGAACTATGTTTTGTAGGAGAGGATTTAAACCGTTCGAGGAATTCGAAGGAAAGCATCTGCAGAATTCGTCAGAAATAGCATGTTCTTACGTCTAGTGTTAAACGCTAATGGATCATGTGCTGTCCATTTGATTTTCACTTGATTTTAATTTACATGGTGACTGCTTAGCGTCCTCACATTCATTTAGAGGCTCTAAGACGACACAAACAGCTGCAGGGCACCGCGAGGACCTGCAGGACCACAGAGGGAATATTGAGATTTTTGACCTTACTTCCAAACATAACTAGAAAGAGCTGATTCTGTTTGGAAGCCTTTAGGGGCCCCAAAAAACTGTTGTCTCCTCTTGAAAGCCTGAACAGACGAAAGGACCCTGTGAAGTGTGTGTGTGTGTGTGTGTGTGTGTGTGTGTGTGTGTGTGTGTGTGTGTGTGTGTCTCCCCTGCCGCTGACAGCTAATGTGAAGCCATTAGTGTGTGTGTTTGTTGTGTATGTCCCTCTTAGAACCTCTTCATGCTTTTAAGACACTCCTCAAGATTCTCCAAGGCTGCAGATACACACAATGGACAGTCTGGAACAAGGGCAGTGTGTGTGTGTGGTTGTGTGTGTGTGTGTTTGGGTGTGCGCGCGTGCTCAAGTTTGTGTGTGGCTGTTTACAGTATTTGTATGTGTATTTATGAAAGGCCACTCGCTGGTCTTCAAGGAAGCTCTCCGAAGTTGGAGACAGACAGCCAGGACATCAAACCCAGCCATTAAAGAGGCTTTTACAGAAATAAAGAGGCAGGTGATGAAGATGATGATGATGAGGAGTAATTAGGAGGAGATGAGAGGATATGGATTCACTGCTTTTATCTCTTTGGCCCTTAAAGTAAAATCGTAAGAGTTTGGAGCAAACAAATACGAGGGAAAAGGTAAACAGGTAGCAGAGGACACACAGCACATGAGATAGAT
>NW_007578026.1:151791-225848 GCF_000690725.1 Stegastes partitus
AGATAGATAGATAGATAGATAGATAGATAGATAGATAGATAGATAGATAGATAGATAGATAGATAGATAGATAGATAGATAGATAGATAGATGGTGTACAGACACCCTGTCAAAACACAGGATGTAATCC
Source organism: Stegastes partitus (assembly GCF_000690725.1). NCBI lineage: Eukaryota > Metazoa > Chordata > Actinopteri > Pomacentridae > Stegastes > Stegastes partitus. The sequence continues at coordinate 151,922 of NW_007578026.1, forward strand.
CCCTCTCATGCAGTCAGACGCCGCTGCTCCGCGTATATTACATCACAGCTATAAATCTTGATTTCTCTCATTGATCACAAGCAGGTTCTGCAAATACAATTTCAAATTTAAAAGCTAATGCACAAAAAAGCTTAAAAAAATCAATTTTTATTCCACTAAAACGGGCCCATATTGCGAGAAAGTAGACAAAAATCAAAGCCGATATATACATTTTCCTGTGAAATCATTCCTTTCTGGCACGGCGTAACGAAGTTCGAGAGAACATAAAGCGCATAGTTTCTGTTTTTTTGGGAGGGGAGAAATAGCGATGAGATGTAGTAGAAGTTTAGACCATTAGATTTATTACCCAGGGGCCACAAGGAAAAAACGCATGATGGGAAAGTGAGGCATCCCATCTAAAAGAGATTAGAGACGTGTGAGCACTCCTCGGTGGGTGAGGTCATGCCCAAAAAACCATCACAGACACCAAACTGCACATAATAGCCCCCAAAAAACCAGACACACACACACACACACACACACACACTCAGCCCATACACTCCTGTTAGGGTTTGACACTTATCTGAACAGCGACTTTCTTTCAATGTGAGAAGAAAATAAATCACTGCCACGTCTGAGCCGACAGTTCTACCTGAGTCATACATCAATCTGCAAAGGAGGAACAAAAAAAACTTCAGTTTAAAGTTTAACACTAGAAGCTGTACTACGGTTTCATTTTCTAAATATTACTATGAGTTATAAAAGTGTCAGCAGCGTGTACTTTAAAGAGGATGTTATTGATCTCGTGATCTCTGGTAACATGAGATACATTTTCTATACTCATGGTAATTGTAACTATTTGAATATTTATATTTAATAATTAAATCTAGTTTTCAAGATTAAAAAACTCCCAAAACTTTACTGTCTATCATAACGGCAGAAATGCTTCTTAAATTCTGATCTTCACAGACAACACAAAAGCAGACACCCATGAAAGACTTAAACAAAAATTACACTGAAAGACAATTTATTTATGTAATAAAGGCAGACGTGCAAAGTACCTGGTTACAAATGAATATTCTAAGTTCTCTTGTGTGCTCTGAAAGCAGCTGCCTGATGCGAGTGGTGAAGGGGAAGCGATACGATCCTTCATGCTTTTCTTTTTCCTGCTCGACTGTGAAAGTCTGAGAATTAGGTTTAAATGGCGCCAGTGACTTTTGCTGCATACTTTGTGATTCTTGTGAGTTTTTCCACTGTGATGAATCAGCACGAGGATGCAGCGATTGAACGTGAGGGCTGATTTGATGAGGGATAACCTGTCTAACAGTAACACCTTGGAGCCTCCTCAGAGGAAACATGCTCTGTTGGACTTTTTTTTATAGACCCTATCTCAGTGTCCAGGTTCTTAATAATCTCCACCGCTTTCTCCTGCCTGAGTGGCCTGGTTGCAAAAGTGCTTTCCAATCAAACAAAAAGCAAATGAAGCACATTTATGTTGGATTGTTGGAACGGTAATGGAATAGTTCTAAGCTTCTGCAGACTAGGAGTCATCTTGTCAGCCAGTATTTTGGTACATCAATGAGCATTCATGGTGTCATCTAGAAATGACACCTTTGCTTACATGCAGTCCATGCTTCGCTGTCAGGACTATGCATTTACTGTGGTAGGCCTGACAGAGATCAGGTCAAACATGCTGCATCAGGCTCCTTATCATGTTCTTCAGCAAAGTTTCATCTTGGAATTTTGTTCTGATTGCAACCGAGGGGATTATTCTTGCTGCAGCTCTGACCAGCGGTACTATGGCCTGGATTTTTGAATTGGATTGTCATGTATCATTTTCCTCATGTGTGACATCCCAGAATCAGATTTTCCAATTCCTCTGACAATTATTTTCCATATGAAGCCATGATGTAGACATGCAGACAGAACCAGCCCATAGGTCCAAAGGTGATGAAGTTCTGATGTTCACAGATCCTTTTCTAAACATATTTTGTTTTGTTTTGATTTTAAATCACTCAATTTTGTTTCAGTAGTTCCAGTTTTCTAACTTCGGTCAATGATCACAAGAGTATTTGCTTTTGTTGTATTATGTTTCTAGTTTGATTCTGTATTCTCAATAGTGCAGAATTTATTTTGTTAATAGAAGGAAACACTGTCAATTTGGAAGTGATAGGTTATTCAGAGGGGAAGCAATTTTGAGTCATTTGACATTGAAGTGACAGTACATGGATGTGTACTCACTTCTGTTGTGTACTATGAATGAATGAATGTGTTAAAACTGATCCTCCAAACTTCCCTATTTCTTTTATACATGCCGCCAGCCTTGTCCTTCCTTCATCTCTGAAAGATGTATTGAAGAGGACGTCGTTGAGCTCAATGGGACGACGCGTTTACAAAACAGACAGACGCATTGCAAAAACTTGCATTAAAGAAATGTAGATATGAATCTTGTGTAGCAGAACATAAAAGACACTTTCATCATTATGAGGACTGTTATTCCCGCTGAGAGGAGCAGCGCCGCATAGAGAGCTTTCACAATTCTTGTTTAAAAAAAAAGTCTTTCAACGTGGGACTGAATAGCAGAACCGTTCAAGTTTATTTCAGTGCGTTCATTTCTAAAGCTCTGCTGATGGAGTTTGCAGTGAATAATATCACCTCTGATAAATTTGCATTGTGCAGGGTGCTTTGGCTCAGGAGGCAGAAGGCCTTGAGTGTGTTAAACACTCCATCCTTCTCCTGCACATGCATCAGTGTGCGCACGGAGGAGAAAGAGTGATGAAGCAGCGCAGGAAGTGAGTGATGAACGGCTAACGAGAGGCAGAGGAGGACAGGGAGGCATTTTGGGTTGGGGGATGGATGTAGGGGTCACTCTGAAGGCTGGGGGTTAGTGGTCAGTAGGCAGCGATCAGACAGACAGAGAGAGAGAGAGAGGATGGGGTGAAGGAGAGCAAATGAGAAGAGGAGGTAGAAAATTGTCACTAAAGAGCAAAGATGGAAAAGAAGAGGAATGATGAAGGGGATAATGAGGAAAGAAAGGAGTAAGGGTGAGATGGAGATTGAGGAAAAAGACAGAAAGAGAGAGAGAGGGCAGGAGGGGAGAGAGGGAGGAAGAGAGAGAGTCAGCATATTGATCGAGCAGACCTGTCGGCAGCCAGACAGCCAGGGAGACGTCTGTCCTTGTGCTGCCACTCTCTGGCCTGCAGACACCTAACCCCCCTGCTCCTGCCGGGGCGGTGGCGTCAGACCGGGGGGACCGTGCATGTGCACGTAGGTGTGTACGCACTGGTGTCACGTGCACGAGGAGTGTGTGTACGTGCATGTTTACGTGCGTCGCGGTTTATTTCTATTTGCCGTGCGCGTATAGGTCGCCCTGCCTGTGCAGTCGGCCTGTCGGTGCCCTGCGTCGTCCAGGGCCTCAGGTGCAGAGTGTCTTCTCCTCTGTGGAATTAACTAGGTTCCAGTCAGGAAACTAATCTCACGCTCCCTGTCGCACACAGATGCATCTCTGGAGTATGGATTATATCAATACAAAGAGCGTCTTGCACTGAGGCGGTAATCAGAGTTGTAGTCGTTTCTTGAAGAGCTGCTGTCAACCACCAGCAACACCCGTCTCCTCAGCCCTCTCATCCCCTTTTGGGATTTTGTCCTCATATAGGATTGCTTTCCTGGACAAGAAACATTTCCAGTGAGTCCTCTCTGGCAGCAGCAGCAAGCTGAGACAACTTTGGCAGCTGCAGCAGAGCTGGAAAAAGTATTAAAAAACTTTATTTTAGTGAACAAGAAGTGATATCTCAATGTGCTTACCAGCAAGTAGAAATCCTATAGAAGACCAAAAAACTGAATATTAATGTCAAAATGTGCTCATGCTGCGTGTTGTAATTCTGTGTATTTACTGCATTTTGCGAGTTTGTTTCTCGCATTCTGAGTGAAATCATGAACTGTGCCTCTAGTCATGAAAAACTGCTATAAAGTATGCATTTTCCTAAAGTTGCACAAAATACAACTAGCTAGTTAAAGTACCTCAAAATAACACATTTTGGGACTCATCCCCTGTGCTGTTTGCATGTAGATAGTTTGGGTTTATTTGTTTAGAACATTCAGCTGTTGTACAGGGCATTTCTTCAGCTGAAAATACTGAAAATGAAAACTGTTGGCATTTAGGTCTGCTGGTAATTCAAAGAAAAGGACGTTGTTGATGGCATATTGTTGCTGCATTCAAGAAGTGGAATTCAGCTGAAGCTACGCAAGCAAAACTTTTCATATTAATGAAGAGCATGGGAATTTTGTTTTATATATATTGTGGGTGAATTGACTCTTAATTATCCTATAAATGCACTTGTGTACTTCTTACTTTGCATTTCTAACCTATTGCACATGTAGTTATGTGTCATTTTGCGCCTGACCTGCTAAACAATGTCAAAATATTCTACTCTATTACGCCATTAGCGGTAAATTTGATAGATTGAGGGTCCTCTCCTCTCTCAGAATCCTTCTTTCTGTCCGTCCATCCATTACAGCTGATCCTATTGTTCTAAAACCAGAGAGCAGCGAGCTGACCTAAGAGGTCAGATAATCAGATGCTCTTCTCAGTGACCGGCACTAACCTGCAGTTCAGGGGACAGCGTGGTATGAGACCATGCCTTTCCTCCATTTGGAACACGAGCCCATATAATACTCGGATGCTGTGATCCTGCAAGATTGATAATTGAAGCTGCAGCATTCTGGGATGAAACGCAATGTGCTGGAGGGACTGTAGCACTGGGCGTTAAAAAATAAACATATATGAAGCACGCAAACCCCGGCTCTGGAAATAAGTGTAATACAAAAACTCCATCAGTCCAAGTCGATATCACTTCGGAGGATACAACTGTCTATAATTTAAGAGATAATGGGATGTTTTGAATTTTATTTATGCACTACTGCAATACCTGCAGAAATCCATAAAGTAGGTATTTAGCCAAGCGAGAGCGTTAATATAGATTTTTTTTTCTCGCTACTATTTCAAACAACTAAATTAAATTTAAAAGATTCCCCCATTATAGTCTAACCATAATACAAAACATTTTTAAATGCTCGTGGCGGCGTCTTGGCGTTAATGCTCGTACGGAGCAGCGTTAAGAGCGAAAATGTAACCGACAAAATGGGCAGACAAAAGCAAAACACGGAATAAAATGGAGGAGAAAGACAGGTAAAAGTGAAAGAGAGTGAGGGAGAGAGGGAAGAAATGAGCGTAGGAGAAGATGAATCCGATTTCTCTCGGTAAATTGGACTCCCCTGCTTTCTCTAATTCATGTTTCAGAGCTACTGCATCGATGGGGAGATGGAGAGGGTGAAGAGAGAGAGAGAGAGAGAGAGAGAGAGAGAGAGAGAGAAGAAAGGAGGGGAAAGGGAAGACAAATCCATGCAGGGGAGAGCAGAGGGAGACTGCGGCCGCTCTCCCACAGGCAGACAGCAATCAATAAATCAATAGGAAACTGTGGTTGGCTGGAGAACGGCTGGGGCTGGGAGGATGGAGGATGGAAAAGAGAGAGACCTGAATCAAAGTAGCTCCAAGATGGATGGAGCGAGGAGAGGAAGGGAGAAGAGGAGGGAGGGAGGGAGGGAGGGAGGGAGCAAGGGTTCAATAGAGGTGGAGGTATAGAGGTGGATGCAGGAAGAGGGGAGGAGAGCGTGGAGGAAAGGTGGTTTTAGCAGGAGTTGTAAAGGGAAAATGGGTGGAAGTCCAGCAGGCTTTTGGGGTCCCCTCCCAGTCCTGCCTGCAGCACATCCTGCATCAGTGGTGCAGTGATTGGGCTTGGCACTGTGCGATGCCCCGCTGTGGTCTGCCCAATGAGCCCAGTGAAGCGCGGCTGTATCTGGGGCCGGGGGAAAGCCGTAGGCCCCCTCTGCCCGCTGGGTGCAGCCTGGTTGACTGGCTGCCTGCCTGGCTGCCTGCCTGCTGGCTGCCTGGCTGGCTGGACATCGATCTCAGTGGGTTGGAGAGTACAGCTGGACGCACACTGAGAGCTGGGGCTAAATCTGGCTCAGGCTCAATCAACGTTTGCACCTGTCTTTTCCAAAGGGAATTAAACGTACTAGATAGAGAGAAAGAAAGAGTAATGGTGTGTGTGAGCATGTGTGTGTGTGTGTGTGTGTCTCAGTGTGTGTGTTAAGGTTAAGTTTTGAAGGTGCAGCAGGAGTAGTTGGTTTGGAAGGAACACGCTGGTTTTGCCATTAGTCAACATGGTTTTAGTGCACCAGGTGAAGCTGGAGTTTGTGTGTGTTTGTGATGCGCGAGTGTGTGTTCCTTATCTACAGCACACACGGCTGTGATGTGCAAATGATAAGGTGAATAAGAAGCAGATAGTAGCCGAGCTTTACACGCGATTGTTAAAGTAAAAGAGATAGTGGGATCAAATATTGTTCCTCCTGAATTCCTCCCACAAATGTCTGCAAAACACAAATAAAGTACAGCTTTTAGTAAAAAAGATGTTACAAAACTGTTGCAACTTTGATTGATGTGGAGATTAAACAAACAGAACAGTACATGAGTGAGCTTTATAGGGGCTGGTAGGCAGATTTTGTTCCCTTTAGACAAAACCAGGCTCACTGTTGGTTCCTGCATCCAGTCTTTGTGTTGAATTAAACCAACCAGCAGCTGGTTGTAGCTCCTTAAACAGTTTACAGCTGTGAGTCATGTATCCTCACTCTGGAGAGAAAGCAACACGTATTTCCTAAAATGTCAAAACTATTCCTTTATATGTTTTTTTTCAAAGGAAATTGCATATTTAGCAGGTATAATGCCAGATGAATGCTGAAAATAACAAACACGAGTGATGTGTGTGTAAATCTAATATTTAAAACACCTCTTCATGACACTAAGCCCCTGCAGATTCTCAGAAATGTCCTCTGTGGTTGCCATGTGCTGCTCAAATGCATCTCAAGAAAAGTTCCAAACGGAGATTCATAAATTTAATCCACTCTCTGATTTTATTTATTTTTTTGGTTAACTGGGGGCAGGAAGAGCAGAAAAGGACTCCTGCTAATGCCAGATTTCTTTTTGAAGCAGTAACATAGTTGCCTGTAGTTATTAAGTGTATAAGCAGTTTAAACGTCCCTTAAATCAGTTTAAAGTTTTCATTTTATTCAAACGCATCATATTGGTAAAACAACTTCCCCATCTACAGACTAGCAGCACATTCATTTACACTCACTGCATGTTAGTGATTGCATTTAGAAACAGATGGGCTGCAATTTAAGCATTAGAAAGTGGCAACTTAGATCTGATCTCTATTAGCTCGCTCTGAACTCTGCCATGTTTAAAGCTATTGTCAATAGTCATTGTGCAATTAAGTTGTTTGCATTGATAGGCTATTAGATGGCTCTCCACACAGTCTTTATAAACTGCCAGGCAGCTGTGTGGACTGTCAGACTTACAACTAACAATCGCTGTCCTGCAACTTGTTAGCCGTCTGTAACAAATAACTAGCTCTACTCTCTGCTTCCTTTGCTCTCTTCTTTCATTTTTCCTTTCCTGGATGTCCTCCCATCCACCACGCTCCCCCTCGTTTACTCGCTTTTCTTCTTCCTTTGACCTTTTGTCTCTTAAGTTCGTCTCCACCCGTCCTTTCCTGTCTTTTCCTTCCTTCCTTTTCTCTCTGCTCCTGTCTTCTCCTGTATTCCTCCTCTCCTCTCCTCTTTCTCTCCCTCTCTGGGGTCCCATCCTAGAGAGGCTGCTCCCACCCAGACACAGATGGCCCCCAGATCAGATTTATCAAGGCCAGTAGGGCCCTCTGCAAAAGGTCACTCTCTTAAAAGCTGACCGATCAATGGTCCAACTCCTAACAGCCATGCTTTTTCGTCCATTCTCTCGCTTTTTTTTTTTTTGAGCATAAGTGTGCGTATCTACATGTGTATCTGTGTAGGTGTGTGTGCTTTTATCCACGCATGTACCTGCCTGTGTGTGCGCGGCGCTCTGAGGACAGAGACGAGGGCCCTGGGTGTTACTAATCGAAGGGCCGTCCCTCAGACGGTCCTCTAATGACCTCTCCCACCTCTAATAGTGCAACCTTATTGAGGCGCTACTAAATATTTCAGCGAGTCATTAGCTCATTACACGTCATTATCTACAGCGTGTTCAGCCCGCCAGGATTAGCTGCGAGACTTTTAGCAACTTCTCTGTGGGAAATCAATAATCAGCAGACGCTTTCAATCACCGGGATCATCTGTGTGCGGATATCAGAAATTCACACAATCGTATGTATACACGTGTGTGCGTGTTCACACAGACACATGGGCGGAAGCTGCATACGTTGGTCACCTGTACAGATACAGTTCTGCTATGAAACTGTTGAATGAATGTATGATAAGTAGTTTCTTGTTTTTTCTTTTGATCCCTGGAGAGGAAAAAAAAAAAACATTTCCTGCACAAAATCATATTCATTGGGCCTCAAGAGTCATAAACACGGTGAACCACTGATATAGTAAACTACGCTTTAATCAATGTTTGAGAATCTTAGTGATGTTTTATCTTGACAAGCCAAGATCTTGAGCTGAATCCGATCCGCACATTACTAAGAATGTGCTTTAATACATAAATAACACATCAGAATGTTTTTTTGGGGGGAACGAAACATTTTGATTTTATGCACGCCGACATCACAGCATGCGCTATATACTGCCAATTTTATGTTTAGATATGACCGCATCTACCACATCTCTCTGGGCATCCTTCAGTGTTACGATGATATGATGTGGAATAAGCTAGAGAGCAAACTAGTTGTCATATTAGTCAAACAGACTTTGCGTTAAAGGTGTACTCCAGTTTAGTTGTGCATTTTCATCGGGTAGGGGGACTCACACACACAGAGGGGAGCCCATAATGAGTCGAACTCCAAAAAAACCCCCAAAATGTTACTGCCTGATAAACACTTAGATCTTTCAAATTCTATTTTTTTTTTCCTTTTGATGAATCAACTGAACTTCATATGTATTTTTAGCGTAGCATCATTTTTTTTTTCTAGTTCATTTTCCCTGGAAAGCAGCATTCTACCTCCATTAATAAAGTCCTTTGCCAGTAATCTTCTATGTTTGCCCTCTTCTGAAAAAACTAAATTAGAGCATCACAATAGCGCCACAGCTCACCGATTGCCGTGTGTGTGTGTGTTTGCCGTTTACTTGGATCCATCCCTTTGTTTTTAAGGGTCATGGGCCAAGGTTGAGTACCTGGTCTCTAGTGTCTAGAAGGGTTTGTGTGTTGAACCTGAGCGTGCCTCCTGCCTGGAAGGGAGACAAGAGCTGTTTAAAGCAACCATGAAACCTCTCTGACACACTTTAGGAGTCACTTAACAATGGGCAGGGTGTGCGTGGTTAAGTGTGTGACTAATTTCCTTTAACGCAGTGTGAGATTGAGAGACTCAGGGCCAGAGGGGGGCGGAGCTGCTACTTGTTAAGAAGGTCAGAGGTCAGCTCCTCTTGAATAGACCCAGAAATCCTCAATTAATTAGGCAAACACACGCGCAAACAGCAACACACGCCTGCATACAAACGCACGTATGAATGCACACAAGCACACAAACAGAGGAGAATCGCTGGAGTCTATTATAAGCTAATACATTTTTTTGTTGGGAGCCGCGGCGCTGCATACCAAAGAGAAACGGATATAATTCTGTGGGGGCAGTGAATCGACAATCAGTCAACGACAAATGGGAAGCACAGCGTCTGTAAACAGTCTTAACAGTTACGAGCTAAACAGCAGCTTTCTCTGCGCCGGCTTTTGCCTTAAACGACGTATCTGCGGGTCCATCTATCACTCTCTCCTCACCCCCTCCTCCAGCCGCACCGAGACAGAGGAGGGGGATGTCTGAATCAGCTAAAAGTTTAAAAGCTTTATTATGAAGAGGAAATACAATTGCTCTCTTTGTTGTTCATCTGTCTTCCCTTCTGCTGCTGTGTGCACTGTCCATTTGGACAGCAGCGGCATTACTCAGCAAAACACCAAATCTCCTCATCAGAGAAATTAATAAGCGAGATATGATCTAATCTCAGGTGGAGGGCCAATCGAGAGGAGCGCAATGAGTTTACAATACGTAATCAGATTTCAGTTACCTCGCCATTAAAGTGTTTTCTTCGGACCGAATGCTTCTACGGTTTATCTAATATGAAGAAATTAGTTTACTTCAAAATGGCCTCGGCCATTATATTATGCTTACATGCACTGTTTTCAATGCAGGAAGATGTTGAATTGATCTTTGCATTGATCTTACATAATGATTCCATGTATAGGTCACACACTTCCACCCGCGCAGGTGATAACCGCTAAACAGCTTCAGCAGTAGAATACACTGCAGGTTAGATAACAGCTTCACCAGTTATTATGTCAAAATAATTACGTCTGCGTGTTCTGTGATGAATAATAAATACGCTGTAGATGTGTAGCTCTACGACTGCTGCTGATAACATCCAGAATCATGCATGTATTTGCTGAAACTGTATCTTGTAGCTTTAATAATGAAAACAATCTTTCATATCTTTTTACACTTTCAAAGCCAAACCTCAGCCTAATCCTAGATTATTCAAAATCATTTCTTCTTTTTTTTTTTTTTTAATACTTTATTCCTCTCTCCTCTCCTCATTTCTCCCCTTTATGCTCTTTTCATTCGTAGGCCCATCCCGGCATCCACCCCAACAATATTTCACATCCTGATTTATTTTGGTCCTGGAGTCATGTGACCCTAAATATTGTAACTGACCCTGGGCGTATTGATCCTCCTGTGTCGGCTAGCACTGCGACTTCCTGCCTTATAACGACCCTATGAAACCCTTCGCTATCTATCATTATCTACATCATCATTTAGGAAAAAGAGCACCGAGCTTCGTATTTGTCTGTGTGTGTTTATTTGTATATGTGAGCATCTTTCTGTGCACTGTGCTGGTATTTTTTCTTCACTTTATCTATCCACATTTGTTTACCTGCATCTAAATCAGCTGTGTTTTTTTGTTGTTGTTGTCGTCTGTGTGCATCTTTGTTCATCTGCAGGTGTGTCCATGGGGCCACTGTGTGTCCCTAATGATGCCATTTTGCCAGAGGAGAGAAGAAACTCCTGTCACCATTGTAATGAAGGGTATTTATATCAGTTACCTGGCAGTAAACCACTCTGATCTCCTCTTCTTATGTCTCTCTCTCACAAGACAGGTGTGTGTTTGTGTTGCGTCTGTATGCACAAACGGTGTGGCGGTAAACTACGAGGTGTGCAAGGAACTAAAGGTGCATAAACGCGTAAAAGTATAAGGAGGATATTATGGGAGCAGCACAAAATGGTGTGAGTGTGAAAAGGAGAAGGAGTGTGTCGAGGGTGGAAGAGACAAAAAGGGTAAATTGAAAGGAAATGATGAGCGATGAGTCTGTGTCGCACATTAGTGTTCTGCCGTTTTTTTTTTCTTTTTTTCCACTGTGATTGTCTGTTTCCTTGGACCTTAGTACATGTGTGTGTGTGTGTGTGTAGGTAGGTGTGTGTGTGTGTGTGTGTGTAGGTGTGTGCGCTTTGTGTAGCCTAAGGGCGCAGTTTTCATCCTTATCTGTAGGTCCAGGAGTGTGACACGTCTAGATTCGCCTCAAGAAATTTCTACATCTTTCAACCAGAGGCCTTAAAGAAAATGTGTTTATAAATGTGTGTGTGTGTGTGTGTGTGTGTGTGTACTTCACATCCACAGCCTTGGTTTGGGCAGTGCACGTATTTATATATGTGTGTGTGTATATGTGTGCGTTGAGATGGTGGTGGTGGTGGTGGTGGGGGTGAGGCCGTATCCATGGTAACACCCCACCACCACCCCCACTGGGTCCTAAAAGACAAAGCCTCACACACACACACACACACCCACCCACACACACACACACACTCACACACACACACACGGAGCACTACAGGGCCAGCTGAGCCAGATCAATATTTCCCCCCATTTAAAGAACAGAATTCAGAGAATGGCTTTTCAGTGCCCAGACTGCAGCCGCGCTTCAGACCTTGGGTTTTTACACTAAACACCCAATCTGCAAAGTGGCGAGGTTTTTTTTTTCTTTTTTTGTGCCGACCCAAAATAATTCCCGGCCTGAATCTTCTTTTTTTTCTTCTTCTTCTTCTTTTCTTTCATTTCACTGTATTGATGGACCGGCCCTGCTAGGACCTCTGTCTTGCTCTCTATCTTTGTGCGATTCCTGACCGTCTTTCTCTCGCTCTATTTTCCCACCTTTTACTTGTACCCTCTCTCCTGCCCCCGTTTCCTGCGCTTTCTTTCCCGGCCTCTCTGAGTGAGTGACAGGGTCAGATTGCATTCAGCATCCTCACTCTTTGTCTCACCCCATAGCTGACCACCGCTCAGGCCCCGGCAGGTCCCCTTTTGCTCCCCTGGGGCTCGTCTCAGCCCATCTCTGAGGCTGAAGGGCTGGACTGGCCTTGGCCCAGTGGCCCTGTTGGCTGCTGAGGGAAGGGAAGCTGGCTGAGGGGCCATGGATGGGGTAGGTGGAGGGGCGGGGGGGTTGGGTCCTTGACTGCTGTCACCGGGTGAAACGGAGGAGGGCTCCCTCTAGCACTGCTGGGTTGTAATAACAGGGGAATAACCTAAAAAAGGACAGATCCTTTAAGTGTGCACAAAGAAACCCAGTAACTACGCCTAAGGTACTGAGTTTTTCCCTCTAAAATATAACATGCAGTCTGCAGGATGATAAATGCAGGTGCATGAACATGCATAAAAGCCTGCAGTTGACTCTGAGACACAAACAAATGCGCAAACATGCATGGAGAATTGCCCAAGGCTGATGGGACATCCTGTTTCTGAAGCAGCCATGGGAGGTATCCGAGGCCTTTCTGGTTCAATATCTTGGCAAGCCCCTTGTGTGTGTGTGTGTGTGTGTGTGTGTGTGTGTGTGTGTGTGGGCACTTTGAGCGCCTGCATTTCATTAAACACATCCCACACATCCCTCTCTCCTAATCCAAACGGAATAATTCATTGTTCCTTGATTTTGCTTGTTTGGAGTCTTCGCAGGCACGAGTCTTTCGGTTTGCTGCCGTTGCCGTTAAGACTGTGATCTGAGCGAGGAAACTGATAATTGATTTCATCAAGCAACAAGGCTGTGGGCCACTTGGAGCAGAGAGTGAGAGATTGGCAGGGACTTTACCTGAGTGGATCCATTTTCTACATAATCCTCCACAATCATCCTCCAGTCATCATCGTGCTACTGGAGAGCCGGTGTGACACATTAAAGATTACTGTGCAATGCTGTCATTCGATGTTAACACTCAGTGACCTGTTAAGTGCTCTTGAACAAAGCCCGAGCAGACTGTGCTGGCACTAATGAGAGAATGGTGCATACAAAGAGTGAAGTGAAAGTCGATCTTACGCTGCGGTGAAACACTTTTAAAACAGGATGAGCCGCTTATTACACGTTACTGCAGCTTCATACAACACAAGACAGAAAGAATAAAGACGAAGCAACAGTCTGACAACACACATCGAGCTCATGTTAAAAAATCTCAGGCCTCCTGCTGACGGTTTTACTCACTTTGTCTGGCAGAACAGAAGCACAGAGCTTTGGAAACGATTACTACACCACTGTGACCACTGCGTTCTGCCTCTTCCATCTTCACATGGAGCCATGTTGTGCTTTCTTGTTATAACTGACCCATGATTTGCTAATTCCAGGCCAATGTCTCTCCCACTGTATCGCGCTTTGTTTAAGCTCCAAGGTAGCTGTATTCTTGTTGTAACTGTTGCAGTTATAATTTTTAAATAATCTACTTTTCTAAAACCAGTCTCACAGCTGAGAGTTCATTTAAGTAGAATTTGTTATTTATACATTATTTCATTTAGCACCAGTAACAGTCATATTATTTTGAAGTCTCCGCTCAAAGTTACATGCAAACCTCGTTTGGCTGCTCTTGCGTGAGCAGGACTCTTTTGTGCACCGCTGAGCAAGCAAGTACATCATATGCACCGGTGAAAGGTTTATGCTGGTTATAAGAAAGACTCAAAGACATTTCTCTTTTTGCAGCATGCAGCCAACGAGGTATTTTATTTCATTTGTCTATATTTTACTTTGGTAAAATGTTATTCGACATGCTGTGTCTGCTGTTGTTTTATGTGAAGCCAACATGTTCCATATTTCTGTCTGCATGTGCTTCGAGGTAATTACACCTGTCATCTTGGATTCTCTTCTTTAAGGTATTTTTATGGTTTGAATACATCATAATTAAAAAAAAAAATGATGGTAGGACTTTTTAAATGTCTTTAGAAGATGCTGCAATTATTTAACTACTGATAAAATTCAGACTAAATGATCAAACCTGAAGGCCTGTTCTGTAGACTTAAATAAATTAAAACAACAGGTGGTCTAAAAACTATTTGCAAAACTGTGTTTGCAAAAAATGTTGTCGCCCATCCATCCGTCGTCTAAACTATTTTGTTTTATATAAGAACACAGGAGCCTGAAGGAACCCTTGAGCCAAATGAATACAGAGCTCAAGCAGCAGTGAGATTCTGATTTGATTCCTGGCCCACTGAATCCCTTTGTTCCGACTCCCCACATTCCCTTTCCTCTCTACTCTGAAATACTGAATAAAGGCAAAAATGCAAAATCAAAGCAACCAGAAAGATCTCAGCAAGCACCGAACAAGAGAAGAGACCGTCGCTCTGGACGCTAGAATGTCAACAACCAGATGAAGGAAATGTAGATTTTGCAGTTTTAACACACTCAACCTGCGGGTCGGAGGAAAACGTAGCACCTGAAGGAAACACACAAGGACACAGAGAACATTCGACATCCCAGCTTTGTCCTTAATAAACATCAGCGGCTGCACCAGGATTGAATATTACTGACTGGACTTCATTGCACCTCTCACCATTCAAATGCATGACGGATAAAGCTAAAATGCAGGTGCAAGTCAATCGCAGGAAGTCAACTCATTTCCGACGAAGACAGGAATTTAGAAGATGAATCTTTGGCTGGAGCACATCTTTGTTCCTGAGGAGCATTGCCAATAAACTCCAGTGCTTTCCTATGTGTATAACACAGTTACAGCAGGCTGCAAAGTCAGGTTTTAGTGCTGCTCACGTTACAAACAGCGAGTGTGCACGTTTCAAATGGGTGCATTAGCTGGAACTATCCTCTTGTACATACGTGGATGTGACTAGTATTGTTTCATCTATTGGATTTACAGAATTTTTCAGTTCCCTGATTTGACATAAATTTTCATTTTTTCATTTAGCTTTACTGAATTAGCCACACACAGACGCTCCCATGCGGTTATTTTATCTCTGAATTGGCTTTTAACTGAATTTTGAGAAAATGAAATTACTGTGTCATAATATCTATCGTCATCAAGATGAAAAAAAAAGAAGAAAAAAAAAAAGGAGCGACTGACACACTGTGGTTTGGACAACATCCCAAATATTGTTGCGTCCCATTCATGTAACAAACATAATCTTTTGCGACATCTTCCTTCCATGAGTAATTGAGCAACGGTGCATGAATGCGACCCCCCCCCCCTGAATATCATCAAGTGCATGCCACCTTTATTTTTCCAGTGACCTGTTAGAGCAGGTTGAGCTATTTGTGGTGGCGCTTCTTCCATCAGCAGCAACCAAGGTTTTTCCCTGCTGAAGGAACGAGCAAAGATATAGAGGCCGGGCAGACGCGGCCATATTTCAGACGGGGGAGAGGGAGATGTGTGTGCGCTTACGCTCCGATACACACACATGGAGCCACATACAGACATGTATATCAGCACACCACGCAGACAGAGCCGGGGAGGGAGGGAGGTGCTGCAGAAGTGGCAGGCTGAGGGGACAGAGTGAGGTGGGGCCAGGGGTGGTGTGACAAGGGGACAGGGACATGCTGTTGGTTGTGTGTGTCAAGGGTAGCGATGTTTCAGAGTGTGTGTGCGTGTCTGTGTGTGTGGGTGCGCTTGGCGTTGACACAAGCACCTTGAGGTGTGGCAGACAGCCACCATCTGCCTGTAAATAATGTGTGCTGGAGGAGCGACGTCAAAGCCTGGAAAACAATTAAATGTTTCACAACAGCTTCACTTTTGCCAATTTTTTATTTTTTTTTGTGTGTGTTGCAGGCTGAATTAAAATTAAAAGCAACAAGATGTATTATAGAGTTATACATTAAAGGCAGAGGTGCATCCTGCAGCCTTGGATCGCATCTTCTAAAACTTGAGCCCAGCAAAATTGAATTCAACGCACATAATATAACTCCATATGAGAGGTGACAAGTCACAGAGACGGTTAGGGCTGAAAACAAGCCAAGAACTCTGCAAACTCTGGACAGGAGTTTGGTATAGTACAAAAAGTGAGCAGCTAAAGTTCCCAAAAGCCCAGTGGCCTCCACCTTTGAAAAGGGAAGAAGTTTGAAACCTTGCAGGCTCCGAGACTGAAGGTCTCCATACATAAGTGTGAGTGGAGGAAGAAGAGCTTCACTGATGCTGGTGACAAAAACACCCGCTGGCCTTTCTGACAAAGTGTGCGAGTATAGCTGTGTTGAGATGGAAGAAGCTGCAGCGCGGCCATCAGTCAGTCCTTGAGGGAAGAGCGGTGAAAGAGAAGCAACTCCGAAGCAGAAGTACACTCAAGAAGAGCTACAGCTGTAAGGATTGCCAAGGATGCCTCTGTATCTAAAACACAAAACATGGAATTGATCTACATGTGAAAACAGCCTCATAAGAGCACAAAACTGAGGGAAATAAGTGTTTAACTCATTCATAGCTCTTGGCATCTTTACAGGCTAGATCTCAACAGACACTTGTGCCATTTTCACAGCAGATGTTTTTACTTGCTGTAGCTGGAAATGAACAGGTGTTAGCAGCAACTGAAAAGTGGATATAAAGATGGACGACATGAGAGCTGTCCAGAAGTGAAGCCAAAATATTCCAGAAGCTGGTCCTGCCATCTGGTGCCTGTGCGTCATTTGGTGAGTCCAAGCAGTCGTGACTTGGTGGTGGAGACGGAGTACCAATGATGCTACACTCAAAGAGCACAACGAGGTCATCAAGCAAAGACACAACCAGCAACAACAGGCGTTTTTTTTAAAGGGAGATGCTCAGATCCTGCACACCACCGTGAAACACTGTCTCACCTTCCCACACTTGATCACAAAGCCACTCTGTTTGTCAGATTGACAGTTTTGGGACGTAACAACAACCATTGGACGTAGCCCCCCCCCACACTTCCAGTGTCAAAATGGTGCAGACTGACAAGCGCTTCATTTGAAGCCCACCGATGCCTTCAGGCAATGTTTTTTTGAGCCTTCAAATTTCCCAACAGCAGCAACTTGTAGCTTAAATACAATTTCCAGCAGCGAGCGGTGGTTCAACTCTTCAAAATGAGTATTTTCTTTCAGTTATTTTACACTGAATACAGCAACAAGCGTCTGGATATTAATGCTTTGCAGCAGACGCCTTCTTCTCCAGCAGCCAGCCCTCGTTTTTCAGTTTCCACGACTGCCCATTGAAATATAAAATAGATGTTTGGATTTGTACAAGAGTGCAGCGCATCCAATGTGCCGTCGGCTTTTTTTCCCATTTCCGTTTGTATGTTTGTCAAGGCTCATTAGTGTATTACATCTGTCAGTGTTTTATTAAAAGCCCTTTTCACTGTGTCTTTACAAATGAATATGGATAATTTTACATGGCAAAGAGTAATGTGTGAGCAGAAATCAACGCTGTCATTTATTGGCCTCCGTCTCGTCCTGCAGCAGGAAGCTGCAGCAGGAGCAGGCGCAGCAATCAGACTTTATTGTTTTATGGTTCTCAAATAAAAACATGAATCATCTGGCTTTCTAAAGTGCAATGTCTAATAATATCAGAGTGACTGTTTCTGCCTGCGTCTGCACTCCGAGGGAAACGCAGTGTGTGTGTGTGTGTGTGTGTGTGTGTGTGTGTGTGTGTGTGTGTAAAAAAGAGTGAGAGAAAAGGATACAGAGAGATTGTGTGTGTAAGTGGGTGAAGGAGAAGCAAGAATAAAAGGAGTGTGGAAGAGAAACTTGTAATGTGTGTGTGTGTGTGTGTGTTTCTGTGATTGTGCGATGTGTTGTGTTTGTAACATGCTGCTTGATTAAAGTGCTTCTGTGTTAGTGGCGAGGACGACTTCCAGAGATACCGGAGGCATCACACAAACTAGATTTACACACACTGAGACTCTCTGCAGATGAGAACTAGGTGTCACTCCTTTCAGTATATCATACCTACAGTACATTCCTGATGCTCGCACTCACTGTAACTCACTCCAGGAAACAGCATTAGCTGAATGCCTGAAATGTAAATGCATGCTGCCTGAACAATATGCACAAATACAATACATAAATACAATAAAAAGGGCAGAAATGCAACTAACTATGTGTTTCTTTTACAGAACTAGACACTTTAGTGCACGAAAATCCAGTTAGGGCGTCTGTTTGCTGAGGTGGAGCAACCTGGCTGTCTGGCACCGACCATCACACCATGTCTGGCTGAGCTGCTTCGCTCACTGTGGGGTTTAAACTCTCATGTTGTGGCTGAGTTGTTCTGTCTATTTGCCTGCGAGCATAAATGTGTGTGTGTATCATTCTAATTATGTTTAAGACTGTTAAAGTTTGAAGTAATAGTCTGTAAATGTATATTTAGTTGGTCTTTTGTGAACTGTGTGCTTAGAAACGATACAATAAGTACATTTATATAGCTTTATATTTATACTGTGCATCACTTTTCATCCCCTTTACTAATCAAAGAGAACAATATCATACAACTGTAATCAATGATATTCACCTCATATAGCTCTCAGTGTAATTTCACTCCCTTTACTTTAAAGCTTTCCTCATCTTGGTCATTAAAATGCCTAGCCATACATTTGCATCTTGTTTTTTTTTTTAAACAGTCTGCGCTATACAGATCTTCTCTCACTGGATATGATATTACTTGCAGAAATTTTTACATTAGCCCTTAAATAAAGGAAAACTAACATTTCAAATTAGGAAATTGTTGTTTTTCCATGTATATCACCATTAAATGCTGGTAGTTCAGAAATCTTTCTTTGACTGAGTCGGGGAGGTTGTCTGGAATCTGGCAATATCAGAACTATGATGGTGGGAGATAGCATGACCTAGCATGTGTTTTCTGCCAAACGGAAATAAATATCATTATTCTATCCACTGGAGCCGACTTGTAGAGGAAGGAACCAGGCTAATGTTTTCCCCCACTTCAGAGTCACAGATCACCACCGTCTACTCGTCTACCTGCAGTTGTCCTTTGACCACAACATTTAAACCATTGTGATGAACAGCAAATTCAATATTTTGTGTTTATTTCGCATACAAAGTAGGATGCAGTGTCAGCTCCATGTTGGACACTATGCAGATATTTGCTGTAATTTCAAAGCCGGCGGACTCTTTGGTGGGCAGAGAAACAACTAGTACTGTTGGAAATGGTCGTTTCTGCTGCGTATTTAAATAAGTGGTCGGCCGACGTTATGAAACAACACAGACTTCTCTAACCAAGACGTAGGAGTGTGAAAATGGTTGAGGACATTAGTAAAGATTTTGATCCATAAACTGTCTTCATAATGTTCTTTCGTTGCTATGTACAAATATGTGCTACTGGTTCCAATTTGTTATGTTCCAAATCCTGCTATCAGAAATACCTCCAGAAAAAAAATCAGCTGTGCCTCACCTGTCACAGCTATTTAAAACGTCTGCTTAGGAATAGATTTATGAAAAGCAAATGGCTAATCTGCATAATGTTACACGGCAAACATTTTGACATGTAGAACATCAACAACAATACGACAATTGATTATTGTTATTAGATTCCTCCTAGCAGCATGCCAAACTCCACTATCCTCCTGTTATTACACAACTAAATAGTTTTTACTGAATACATTTTGGTGCAACATAATTTCTGGCTGGCAAAAGTTCTTAAGCGATATATTTGGAATTAATGAAGAGCAAAAATTAGGAATTTCCTCAGAGTCAGCAGGAAGCAACTGGGGTTGAAAGCAGGTGAAAAAAAGCACTCGACTGTTAACGCCACACTCAGTTCTGTGGCTAGACATCGGCAACAACAGCACTTTAGTCAAGATGTGGAAACAGTTTTTGGCTGAAAGTAGATATCATGCTTTGTCTAAAGTCACACTTTTCTGTTCAACAAAAACACAACTTTTTACTCACTTTAATGTTATGCTGGAGTCTAAATGTGATCATAAAAAGTTGAATAACAGTTGTTGCTGAAGCTAGATATTGTGCTGCGAAACATAATATTTTGGGGTGAACTTACACTGTTGGGGGAAATATTACTGATTTGGGATTTGCTAAATGGGTTAATTCACAACATACAAAGTGTGATTAAGCTACAATCCTGCATTTATGAAATTACTGACGAGTCATGCTTGGAACACTTCCTGAAAGTCCCATTATGAATGTGCACCAAGCACCACATGCAACATGCACTGAATGTCCTCCACTGTATTAAAACGACAATCCTTTAACTTAAATTTTAGTTTTGGGAAGATGAAGAAGTTGCAAGGAGCCAAATACGGTGAAAGGGGCAGGTGGAGAAACAAGATTGTGTTGGGCATGCGCTACAGCTTAAGTCAGACAGTCTGACCCCAGAAGACACAGTCTTGATGCACAACCCTGTGAATGTTGAAAAAAATGACGAGCATGCTCGCACTTGTGCTGCTGACCCAAAGCGCCTTCTTCACTCTCAGGGACTGCAGGTTCTTTCACTGAAAACTGCTGTTTGTTTCTAGGTCATCACCAGCGATGAGCGCCAACATAAAGTCTGCAGTTTGACACAGAATGTGATATTTGTTGTCTACACAAGTTTGAGGTTTATGGTAATGGAATGGGATGCAGATATTTTTGATTCTGCCTCAAGTTTGCTGTTGCAATTTAGTTTAGTATGTTGTCATTGTTTTGTGTTACTGATCTAAATGGAGCTTTGTTCCACCTGTACATTTCTTGCTGTGAGTCTAAATTTATTACACTCCAGTTCACTCCAAAACCAACACACACACAAGAGAGCCTAAAGATACCAAACCCCACTGCTTGTTTGTTCCTGTTATTTCATCAGCATGCACAAGCTGCCAAACAGCGAGAAGTTTCAAAGCCCCGACACGTCCATCCTCCGCCTTCACTGGTGTTTTTGCTTATGTTGCCTGATCAGGCTTCTCCTTGGAGCTGAGTAAACGTGAACAAACTGTGCTTGATTGACATCTTTCTCCATCACCTGTTCATTTTGTTGCATCTGTTAGCACCAGAAAACTGTCCACTGTTATTGTTATCATTTGGTGATGTTCTGTATTTCCTGCAGCTCCATTCAACTTTAGCCTGATTGGAGGTTGAAGAGAAGTGGATGTGGAGGATGTTTAATGAGTTGAGAGATCACCAAAAAATGTCTCCAAGTTAATTTTCTGTGCTCTTCCCTTTGCTTTTGAGTCCACAAATAGAAATTATGGTGCCTCTGGGTTAAATCCATATCATTTATCACTGTCTCGAACCTTTATCATACGTGTTAAATGTGTAATGTCTTTAATAATGTGTTAATAAAAACCATCTGCATCAGGAATCTTCATCTGACCTTTAAATGTGAAGCTGACTTCTTATGTGGTCGTACTGTCTTCTGAGGAAACTCAGCAGTTAATTGCACTGGTGGATCACCCAGTGGCCCATTATCAGGATGATAGTAGATTACTTTAAGTTGTTTAGATGGTCAACCGTAGCTATGTGAGCTGGAGTACACTGACGAGGAGCTAAATCAAAGTTAAGATGAGACATGCAGGATAAAGTCAGAAAGACAACAGACCTCTGGAAACTGTCCGGTGTTCCTGCGCTCATGCTCAAAGAGTGAAAACTGTTGATGCCACTCTTGGAAATATTCTGTTTTCTTGGATCAGAGTACAACCCAATGGTGTAATGACAGTACGACAAATGAATCTACAGTTCGCAAGAAACACTTCCATCTTAGTTTCACATCCCCAGAATCAGCTGAAAGACGACAGACTAGTCACACTGACAGCTCAGCTCATCAAACATTTAGTAAATCTGATCAGTTAGCAACATGACCATTCCAGGGGACTAATTTCTGTTTCTACTTTTGGTCACACTTGAAAACAAATGTTGAAAATGATGGACAAATCGCTTTTCTTTGGAAAGCAGGGAGCTCATGGTCAACCAGGAGTCAAACTAAACAATTTGACTCCTGATATCCACAAATGCCTACAAGGTAAAGACTGTAAAGTTAGCCGGACACTTAGAACCACAACGGGCACACTGATCTGAAAATACGCCAAACTGAAATAAATTAGAATGCTCCTTTTACACAGAAACTAGATATAGGGCCTCTAAAAAAGAAAAAAAAGCTTGTAAGTGATGATAGAAACACTCATATCTATACCCTAACTGTAATAAACAACAACAGTGTGCATAACTTCACTGAAAAAATGCATTTGTGGGAGTTGGTTTTAATCATCAAAAGTACCTAAAACCAAACGTTAACCCTCCTAAATGAAGTGTTGATTTAGCAAGAATGTCTTCACCTTTATTTTAAAATGCAAAAATTCTACACATTTGCTTTGATGCATGTTCCTCTTCACAGACATGGAAGACTCGCCCAGTCTGTCGATCTCATCACCTACCTTTCTCTGCTCCCAGCTCTCAGTCATTTCTCTTCCATCTCCCATTCATCAGCCTCGCTCTCTTTCTCTGTGTACGTTTCTCTCTCTCTCTCTCTCTCTTCCTCCTCTCCCTCCTCCTCCCCCTCCACTGCTGAAACAATCATCAATTACCCTTATCCCTCTGTGTTATCCTTCTCTCAATCTCCCTCCATCTTCCCAGCTCATCCAGCAGAGTGGTTCCTCCTGGTTGGCTGTGGGCCACCCAACCCCGTCCCTGTCAGTCACCCTGTTCCCAGTAGCTGAGCAGAGACTGACAGCTCCATGAGCAAATCAATAATAATCTTCAGCCAGTGTAATCCTATACCTGAGGATATCCCTCAGTGCACCCGCGGCTTCCTGGTTTCGCTCACCGTTTCAGATGATTTGCATATTTTGCTTCTGAAAAAAAACCCAGAGGGCGGGCTGTGACGTAGACAAACAAACCACATTGTGTAGAAAAAACAACAACAAAAAAAGAGAAGAAGAGGACGGAGGTGCATGAGCATTCACATCAGGACACAAACACACAATGGTCCCCTCACACCGTCCTGTCCTGACTGTCACCGAGGCTAAGGTCATCTCGTTTGATGTATGAGCCGCCTCATATGACAACCTTCATATAACTCCGACCTCTTTCCTCCCCAAGAAAATTAACAGGAAGAGCTGAAGGACTGCAGGAGAAGACGTGATCTCGCTCTTGTGTCGTAAAAAATGAACCAAAGTAAAGCAAACTTTGTGAGCTTGACTTTTTTTTTTTCTTGCTATTTTCTCTCGTAGGAACCTGAAGGCGTCGCTCCTTGTTTGCCGCTGGCTGCTTGTGCTGCTGTGAATCTGAATAAGTTTAATCAAATATTCCTGTTTTCCCTGTGTGTGCCACTCTAACTATGAGTGTAAGTGGTTTGCTTAAAGGAAGAGTTTGTAAAATTGCTAATAACAGAAGCAAAAGAGACACCACAACATACTAAAAAGCATCTTCAGGGTATCAATGGTTTTGCTGATTTGCAACCTCGACTTCAAATGATCCCTAACATGAGCTGTTCTCCATAACATGTCCACGAGTTTGAAGGTTTCTCACATCGTAAACAGTACAAAAACGCTACGTTACGGGAATGTGTGTTTGCATGGATTTAACTGGCCATTGCAGAGTCTTGTTGGATGATGTAGCATCGCGCTGTGGCAAATATTGAACCAGATTCAGCCTCTTTCTTTTTTTTTTCTCTGAGCCCTCTGTGTCTGCAGCCACACTGCGCCCAGTGGTTTCAATGTAATGAATGAGGAGGCTGCATTTTTTCACACAGAGCTGCTCCCTGTGGATTCGGCCTTCCGTACACACTCAGTGTTTCTCACCAAAACGCATTGTGCGTATCCCTGAGGTGTAATAAAGGTAATTCCAGTGCTGACTTGTCGTTGTTTACATCCATGGCTATTAGTATACTTCTACGTTTTGCAGGTGCTGTGCCGCAATTCTTGGTGTGACTGTAAATGAAATGAAGGAGCGTAAAACCACCTGCAGAAATGTGTTGTGCTGGTGCATGTGTATGTGTGTCTGCATGCTAGACAACAAGATAAAAAGTGGACATAAGTTAAAAAAAAAAAAAAAACATCAGTCCATAATCCCTGAGGTAGCTGTTTCTCAAACTCATGCTAATTGATGCAATCAGTATTAAACACAAACTTTGCTTCTCCTCTTTCTCTTCATCTCTGCTTCATGTCTTGAGTGGTTTCAAAGCTGAAAGGGAAATCATACCATTCAGCTGGATCAGTGTTTTTGAGAGGAGCAAGTGGTCCCACTGTTTCGTGAAGCAGAGAGTTGAGAATACAAGAGGAACTCCTTCACTGTTCTGCCTTCTTCACACATCTTCTTTCTCTTGAGTTAATCCACTTGCCCTCACTCAGCTTCCTCTGTGTGCAGGTCCCTCAGATACTATCTCCATCTGCTGTAATTATAGAGACCCCCACCCCCTACTCTCTCAGCCTCGCAAACACATACACACACCGAACACACTGCCCACTGGTGTAATTCATGCTGCCTAGGGGGTCATGGGAGATTATGAGTGGGATCGATCAATGTGATGGTTCACACACACAAACGCTCACGCACACATGCACAACCTCATCATCGATGAGGACCTCCTTACCTCCCCTCTCCTACTGAGGGACATCCTGCAGCTAATGAGGACACACAAACACTGCCGACTCTATCGACCACCTTAGCTTAACAAGGTACTTCATATATGGACCTGCTGGAAGACCATCAGCTTTGAGACTCCCTGCTACACACCTGCTCCACCACCGGAAAGTATAGTTAAAGACACAATTAGCACACAACGAGACAACGTCCAGGTGGAGTCTGCGCTCTCTCTCCCACTGCTCTCACTTCCTGGACTCTTGTTTTGGTGTTTTCTTCCTCCTTAGGCCGTGCTTTATGTCATCGCAGACGGCACGCGTAAGAATGTTATTAAATCTTAGCATTACAGCATGCAAATCTATCCATCCATCCATTATCTATACACCGCTTAATCCTCATTAGGGTTGTGGGGGGCTGGAGTCTATCCCAGCCGACTCAGGGCGAAGGCAGAGGACACCCTGGACAGGTCACCAGTCTATCACAGGGCTACACTTAGAGACAGACAACCAAGCACACTCACATTCACATTTATGGACAATTTAGAATCACCGACTAACCTCAACATGTTTTTGGACTGTGTGGGAGGAAGCCTGAGAACCTGGAGAGAACCCACGCTGCACGGGGAGAACATGTAAACTCCACGCAGAAAGACCCCGGTTCCCCCCACCGGGACGCGAACCGGCAACCTTCTTGCAACAGTGCTAACCAACTGCACCACCTTGCAGCCCAGCATGCAAATCATTTACATAAAAACATCACTTTGGCATCTCTGACAACCCACTTATGGATATTTGTAATGCATTAACACTTTATTTACTCTTGCACAGCTGCAAGTTTCCTTTCTAGAGGGATGGAAAAGAGCAGGACAAGCCACCAGTCAGACCATCTAAGCCTCACTGTAGATCAAAAAACATCATGAGAGAATTGAACGGAGGATTTTTTTTCTTCCTTTTGTTTGTTCTCTCCTGTTGACGAGCATTCTGTGTTGTTTAATTTTATTCTTTTTTTATTTCACATTTTTGCTTTGCTAACATGTCCATATGGTGTTTTTAATATGAAGAAAGAAGCAAAAAAGAAGTCAACGCCGTGACTAAGCATTTTTACCTTCAAATTGTAGGACACTAATGACAGTTTCGAAAACACAGGTTTAGACTTCCGAGGTTTTACGTGTGATAAACCTGAAGAACCAATCCTGTCAACTTGTAGGGTGAGGCTTTCATTATTTGTCTTCTGAATCAGTTTCCAGCTCAAACATGTGTATTTAATGACTCCAGTATTATAACTTGGCATTGTATAGCCTAGAGTAGCTGAGCTGGTGTGAGCGAGGAAGGGTGAGTGGAGAGAGAGGACGGGGACTGGAAGAGTTACACTGAAGGCAGTTTAGGATGAGAAGAGATTATTTTAATAGGAAAGAAGCTTCTAAATATGTAACTTTGATATACAGTGATTAGTTGTTGGGGCTAAATTAACGACCTAAGAGAGACTTTAAAAATTACTCAGTGATGAAAAGGACTGCCGTTGGCCCCCAACACCTGGCACAAATCCATCATAGTGTCTTGTGACTGCTTCACAATCAAAGCTGTAAAATTCTGAAGTCGTGTTGTTTGTTGTCAGTTTAATGGAAGTGTAAAGTGAATTGAGCATTTGTCCCCGTCAGACACCAGGGAAACCCGGCAAATTGTGTTTTATTATGTTGAAGGGGTGTTTGCAGACATGCCTATACATGCATGATGTGTTTCTTTGTGTGTGTACGTGTGTGTGTGATGTATGGATTATGGAAGCTGACTGCTGGTGTCCAGAGAAGATGTCAGGTAACTGCTGGGAGCATGAAAGAGTCTCGGAGGGGGGGAAGGAAGTGGTCAGCAGACGTGACCTACAGAATCAATGTCCTTATAAAAGAGCAAATGACAAGATCAGAAGAATGGCTAACATCAGGAAGTGACAGAGGACGGCTACAGCTCGAGGCCCCGACAGAAAAGACAGGAGCAAACGCTTTGATTCCATTGTATGAAAGCATTGACGTACATTTATGCAATAAAATATATCCTCTTTAAACATGAGCCATGTACTCTCCTCAGAAATGTCTTTACTCATTCAGTTTAATCTCGCTTTAATGATGAAAGTTGGGGCTTTATAGCCTGAACAAAAACCTACACTCTCCTGCTATAACTCTTAAATTGGGTACCAACTGTTAAGCAAACTAGTCTAACTTCTAATGTTTGAAACATTGCTTCGCTTTCTTCTTATGTTTGTATGCAGCGCTGTCAGGTCCAATTTGCACCGCTCACCTACCAACAGACCAACTATTAAACAAGCTGGAACACTGGTAAAGAAACGCGCCAAACCAAAAACAATACACCCATGTGATGTGGACAAGAAGTTCCTAAAGGACACAACAGGACCCGGTGAGACTGCTTTTGCCAACAGAGACAGGTTTTGCTCCATCGTATTTGAAGAGCGCTTCATTGAATTACGACCCACGCAGGCTGGCTAAGCAGACCAGGCCAAGATTCAAAGCCAGGACTTTCGAGCTGCTAGCAACTGCAGCACCGTGCCGCCCAATGACAAACTCAATAAATAGTTCCATTTATTAAAATTGTACAGGCAGAACTGGGTGATTGGTGTCCACCGAGACCCCAATGCTTTCATCTTTTGAAAAAGCACAAATTAAAACAGACACAGAGAGCAATGACATGAAGTAGTTAGGAACAAAATGATGGAAAATGGAGCCACAGAGTCCACATTAGGGGGTAGGGATTTAGGATGGTGGCAGAAGTTGCTGATTTGTTAGGTTCAGGCACCAAAACTACATAGTTAGTTTCAGGAAAATATTGATTGGCAATTTCACAAGATGGTTAAGTTCCATCCATCCATCCATTATCTATACACCGCTTAATCCTCACTAGGGTTGTGGGGGACTGGAGCCTATCCCAGCTGACTCAGGGTGAAGGCAGGTTCACCCTGGACAGGTCACCAGTCTATCACAGGGCCAGACAGACAACCAAGCACACTCACATTCACACCTAAAGACAATTTAGAATCACCAATTACATGCCTCAACATGTTTTTGGACTGTGTGGGAGGAAGCCGGAGAACCCGGAGAGAACCCATGCTGCACATGCAAACTCCATGCAGATCCTGGTGCCCCCGCGGGGACGCGAACCGGCGACCTTCTTGCTGTGAGGCCACAGTGCTACCAACTGCGCCACCTTGCAGCCCAAGATGGTTAAGTTTAGGAAGCAAAATCACTTTTCTAGGCTTAGAAAACAGCATGGTACGGGATGACATATGACCCTTCTACAATATGTTTTAAGCTTCTCCTCCATTTTGTGGGTTACATATATGATTGGTTGGTTGAAAAGGAGTGCAATAAAGCAATAAAATAAAAGGTAAAAGACTGTTGATTTGACAAAATACTTTCCCTCTAAACAGAATCAGAAATTTGTTGTGCATTGTGCCCCAGGATGAAGGAGAAACCGTCTTTTGTCTGAATGTTACTGGAAATCTACGAACTTGAATGTTGTGTGTGGCGGTTTCAGAGACCTGTTCATACCGGTTCAACTCCTAAACACTCACCCGTTACAATGAAAACTTCATGAATGGCTCAAGACATTTTGCTGAAAGAAAAGTGCCATCTGCGTTAGGTGTCATGAGGCGTGAAGTTCTTTCAGACCTGATGATCGGGACATGGGATCACATTCAATCTCAGCACAATGCACACAAAGGGCAATGATTCAAGACTCTCAGATAAAGACCTACAGACCCCAAGAGTGTTCATCTTCAGTGTGCTGGTGGGGGTCCAGAAGACCACTCCTCCTCCTGTATCGACATTGTGTGCCCTTTCAGAGCCCCCCGCCACCTTGGTTTCCTTTTTCATTGGGTCGGATGGCTCTGCAGCAACCAGTAGGGTTCCCCCACTACAGGAGCACGGGCTTTCTCCACCTAAAGGTCAGTGATGTTGCCTGGACGCTTTCAGCCCTCCGTCCATCCAGCTGCCAATCCCATTCACACACCAGAAACTGTACAATGCATTATTTATGTCAGAAATTTGGAGAGCTCGGGCCGAGGTGTTTCGGTTGGGTCTCAGGGGTGAAGTAAAGCCTGGAAACACCAACAATGTCAGAATTAGGAACTTTTGTGCAACACATGGGACTCTGGAACCAGGTGTTGCATTGTAACACGCCTGGCATCAACAGTGGAGTCAAAGGGCACAAAGTCACATCTTAGAAAAACCCTTCGAAGGTAAAATCTGAACAGAAATGTGGAAAAAATGGAAGTACAGACACCAACCTTTTGCATCTTTCCCTATCTTTTTAACATTTCAGAATGGAAATACAAATCTACAACCTAGAAAACAAGGTCTTATCTACGTAGTCAAAAGGTGAAAAACTCTCCAACAGTTCTTTAGCTGGTGCTGAAAATTCAAGGGTTCTGTTTCCTGAGTGTTAAACAGAGAATTCCTTTGCATTAACGAAACACAATAGGGCGACTCGGAGATAATTAGTCACTTTGTAAATGTGTTCCGACGCTCATAAAGAGAGGAAATTGGCAAATGCAGGTAGCTTGGAGTTTTGCAGGCGCAGCAGCTGTAATGAAAGCGCCTAGTTAAGCGAACATGGCTGTAATGAAGAGCTGTGATTAGCGAGCGAGGCCCTAACAAGGGCGTGTTTATTGAGAGGCAGTTGGATGAAAGTGTTGCCGAGAGAGAGAGGGAGGTGGGGGAGAGAGGGGAGGTGTGGGGGGGAGAGAGAAAGAGAGCGAACTTATAGGCTGAGTGATGCTGCCAGAGCCAATTCATTACGACTGCAGCTCTGTCAATCCCTGCTCATCTCCCGTAGCACTAGACCACTAATGGAATTAGTCCCTGTCACACACACACACACACACACACACACACACACACACACACACACACACACACACACACACACACACACACACACACACACCCAAGGCAAGAGAGACACAGCGAGATAGATACACATACACAAACGCACACTGCATTAACACAATAGGTCCTGAAGATATATCTCTGTGACAAAGCTTTCACACTTGCAACCCATAAATCCTTGGAGGTCAGCAGGGTAGCTACACACACATGCAGCTCACATTATGAAAATAACCACGAAATAATGAAAATATTCTACCATAAAACACACACACACACACACACACACTCAGCATCCCAATCATCATTTCATATGTATTTTTCAGTTTTCACCGATGGCATTGTTGAACATAAAAGGCCTCACACACACAATCAACTCCACCCTGAAAAGTCAGAGGCAGAACAAACCTCGTCAAACCAGCATGAAAGAGAATACAGCTGATCTCAAGTGCAAACTGTCTGCGGTACAATAATCAATGAAACATTGTGTATATGCAGCCCAGCATGAATCTGAACCTGTGTGAGGTTTTGGGGGGGGACACATGACAACACAATGCCTTTGACTGAGAGCTGGTTATCTGATTTGATCGAATAGAGGTCAGCACCAGCCGGTCAGTCCTGAGGACAGAAGATCACCCCCCACCCTCCCCTCCAAACACCATCACCCGTCTTTCCTGACCATCCCCCCCCCCTCCTTCCTCCCCTCCTGTCCACTACTCCCGTGGCCTCCACCGCCTCCTCCTCCTCCCTCTCGCTGTGAGAGAGCGGTCATTAGATTACACCAACGGTCATGACCGTAAGGATTCTCCATCACTTTCCAGTAAACTCTATTCCCCAAGACCTAACCAGAGCAGCAGGAGGCCGCAGGACAGGAACACACGTCCCAATCACAATGTATGTTCCTGGGCGTTTCATATAGGAACCGTGTTGCATTTCTAAGATCACATGGATCTCTGGTTCGTTTAATGCCAATTTCCACTGAAGCAGTTTTCAGCTCACAGTACTTTGTGATCCTGTTTAGCGCACGCACACACATCGACACACACACACATGCCCAGGCTGAGGCTTGTCAAAGCAGGCTGCTGTGACAGAAACCCTACAGATCTGCCATGATAGGCAGACGCTACAACATATGCTCCATCACAGCAGGGTGGTGTATTTTTATGGTCAGCACCCCCCACTCCTACAAGCCCAACCTCTCTCTCTCTGCCTCTCTGTGCCTGTGAGCGGAGGGTTTGCAGAGTGAATCAAAGAGAATCGTGATTGGCTGGCTTTGACTGGCTGACCTCAGGGGTCAAGGGTGTGTGACCCCACAAGGCCTGGTGAAGAGTCAATTCTCCCCAGGTCAAAGGTTGGACGTAATGCCCCCTGCTATAGCAGCTTCGGGAGCAGGCGCGTCGTGGAGGTGGGTGGATGGGGGGAGATGAGCTGTGTTTCAGCATGCCTGGGTGCCGCACACACACACACACATCACAGAGATTGGAAGAGGAGAGGTAAGTGTGAGGGGCTTGATTGGGAGTGAGCGAGGGTGATGGGAGACGCTGCTGCAGGGGAATAGGTGGTGAGGAGGAGGAGGAGGATGGGGAGGAGGATGGGGAGGGTGGTGGTTGGTCCTCTGAATGCCTTTGACCTCTGCACTGACCCCCTGCTGAATGCTCTCCCCCTCGCTGACTGACAGTAATGATTGTGTTTGTGTGCGTGTGTGTATATATACAGCATGTTAGCGGCCAACAAATAGTGTTTTTGTACTGCTTTAGGCGCAGAGACACAAGCTTATCGCATCTATCTCTCTGTCCATCCTGGAAATGGTGCGCAAAATGCAAAAGCTTGTTGTGTGTTGTTCTTGTGATCAGCAAAATAGTCCAACTAGAACAAATGTGAAGTGTTTATGTACTCATGAACAGCGATGCATGCTACATTACAATTACTATTAGCGTCACAATAAATTTTAATTATTTTCTTTCATCTGAGTGAGGCCAGGAATATTAATTTATGATGGACCTTTTTTCTGGAGCTGGTCGTCCTGACAGAGTTTTAAAAAAATCCAGTGTATCAGTGATCGGATATGATAGTTCGTTACTGCCCTACATTGGAATAATTGACTTCTGGTTTCTTCTCATGCAATATTGAATGAAGCTACATTTGGAATCACTTTTCTTTTTGGATACTGTACAATGATATCAACTTCAGCTGTGCAATTTGATTCAAAGTGGCAGGCAAGTATTGGGGTTTCACTTTTCTGGAATGTTGGTAGCACAGTTTGTCCTTTTCCACTTCCACTGGCTGTATATTTTTTAAGAACAGGCTTTAACACATCTATTTATCTGCCTGTCTGTCCACGTGTTGGGAGAAAGCAGCAGCAACCCGCTGGCTGGGACTCTGGGGACTCTTTGTGGCAAGTAGAAGGCTGGGAGGTAGTTTTTAAATCAACCACAGAACACTGTTGATTGAATAATTAATGTGCGCCTTCATGTAAGCGGGAAACCCCACACTTACCACAAGAAAGGACACATTCAATCTCCTTCCCTGACCTCTGCTTTTCCAAGAACATCGCCACAAACCGTGATCACGTTGTCAGATTGGTGAGGGCCCCTTTTTAAGGCCCCATTCACCCATCCGTCCATCCATCCATCCATCCGTCCATCCATCCATCCATCCATCGAAGCAATATGGCCGACCGTCCTCCCCTTTCCCTCCACCGGATCATTTCCTGGTCTCTCCTCCTCTCTCATCTGATCGGTTCCACTTCCCCCTTCCCTCTCTACTCCTGGTTAGCTGTCTTTGACCTTTGCCCCCTTGTGTGATCATGCTAACACGGCACACACTCCCATGCACCCTGACAAACAGCCTGACACGCTTCCTGATGCACACACACACACACACACACACACACAAATATCATCGGAGCGACTGAATGTTCTTGACAGCGTGGAGAAACACAGCTGGTTTAAAACACAGTGAGATGAGACTTTAATGTGTGTGACCAGGGACTCCTGCTGGCATCCCAACACTAACTACTAACAATGGAAACACACATACAGACACACACAAAGACCACAGTCAATTGTGCACAAAGCATGGACGTACAGTACATTACATATGTCACTGGCTCACAAATACATATAGACTCCCATCTTTTGTTTCTTTTTACACACACTCACACACACCATTAGTTCCAACACACCGCAGTCACGACAATCCATGCGCTCAAATTCACACACCAGTCACACGTTGCATTCATGTACACACATAATGTATGCATTCACTGCTTGTGTACTGTCCTTGTTCTCCTTCCCCTGTGTATGCACCTGTGTACGCATGTATATAGTGTGTGCAGATGTATGTATGTGTGTGTATGTTTGTGTGTGTGTGTGCGTGTGCACGCACAGCCTTCACAGTGAAACACTGCACCAGAGAGATTGGAATCAATACTTTCTGCTCCGTCATTTGTCACATCTTTACAAGGCTGAAGCCATCTGAACACCAGTCTATTCTACTTTGGTGTCATTTATCAAATTGCCCCACCTTGCAAAGATGCATGCACGCACGCACGCGCACACACACACACACACACACACACACACACACACACATGCACACATGCACACACACACACACACATGCACACACACACGCAAGGATGAACACATGCAGCACGCACGCAGTCTCTTATTTAAACTATCATCTAAACTTCGGGAGCCACAATTAAGAGTACATAACAAATGTAGGCCCGGATGCTGTTTGTCACCACAACATGAATAAGATGTGGATGGTGGGAGAAGGTGGAGGTTTACTATTTCCAGCTCAAGCCCCACTTTGTGACCAAAATATCTTGCTTAATGCATTTAGAAATTATCTAAAGGAGACAAAGGTATGAGAGAACCCCTTTAGGCCTCTTCAGTGGTCTTTCACTCAAGCCCCAACCCCTCAGTTACGGTTGCTATGTTACATGAGAAAAACAAAACAAAACGGGTAATATTTAATGTTGGTTGACCATTTTCTGGCAGAAAAACACTTAACAGGAGCCGTTGAGAAACTTAAGCTTTGAAGAGCAAATTAATACTCAAAGACATACTGTAAATGCTCAGGAAGAAACTCGGAAGCATAGTAACTTTAATGCTACAAATAGCCTATAATGAAGTGCACTTGTAATCTCTATGGTCAAAAAGAGTATCTACAGTAAGGAACACAAACTGTATTTCCATTTTGATCTATATCTATCCTACCATGTGTCCTTAGCACTGCCAAATACAGAAACACAGGACTGTATTGTATCGGTTTATGTTATTATTGTCAGTTTTATTTATTTCAGCTTGATGAGAATGTATGATCAGAATCCGAATCTCTTCACCCTGACGTTTCCTGGAGAGTAGTTTTAAAGCTCAGTATGGTGACCACGACTGTCTCGGCAGTGTCTCACTCCACCTGACACCCAACTAATCCAAAAATGAGCAAAGAATTAGAGCACGAGTGGAGTTGAGGAGGGCCATGCGAATGTCCCTGGGTCTGTCCTATGAGTGCACTCACCTGTCACTAAAAGTGGCCACGCCCTATCCTTATGTGTAACTTTAAGCCTTGATATAGTATAAAGAGGTGACGTATATGTATATTCACCCCCTTGTGCAGTTGACATGAACGGGAAACTAAATGTTTTTGTTGTTTTTTTTCAATGCCAGGCTTCAAAAACTTTTATTTCTGCTGTAAAGTTGGGTCTTTTAACATGAAGGTCTATGGGGACTGACTCACTTTTGGAGCCATTCAGCTAGTTTTTGGTATCGGCTCAACTTTTCCGCCACGGATGTTGGTCTGAATACTGCATTATTCAAGAGCTTTGATCGCTTTTGGCAAGGACAAGAGACCAGTCAGAGGTGGGTTCCAGGGCAGCAGCAAATTCAAAAAGCCTCTTGTTCTCAACTGCTGTGACAGTTGGGAACAAAATGTTGTGCTATCAATTGCAGAATTCATCCATAACTGACCCAGAATTTGATCTAAGCTGCAAAGTGTGTTTTAGCTTTTCTCAATACCCTTATCTTTAGCTTCCACCTGCTGTCAGCGGTGAATGGCACAGAATTGAAAGCTCATTGATTGGATTTTTTTTTTTGCTGAAATGCTCCATGAGAGTCTTGGTTAATGTCGACCTTTACGTTTTTATGTACAAACCTGCACCTTTAACTTTGTATTAAAGAAACAAATATGGGAATAGCGAATGGGACGTATACTTTCTGAACCCTTGATGTCAAGATAACTCTTCTCCCTTTGCAAGTGTGTTGCTTTGTGTGGATCGAAGATCTACCATACACTAGAAGAATGCTCTCCAACAACTGGACCTCTTTATTCTTTTTCCAACTGGAGTGAATTGTCTTAAAGCTTCAAATTCTTGCAATGGTCTTGAATTCTTCTCTTTATCTACATCTCAGTTTTAACCCTGAAATTCCAAAGAACACTGCGACAACATCGTGTATGGATGCATTTCCTTTTTTCCAAACCCATGAGGTGTTTTTCCGTTGCAGTCTTCACTGAGTGCATGGAGAGTGTGTAACAGGATCTTGGAAATTTCAGTGAGATTGCTCCACTAACCAATTTTCCTGAACCCTGTGGTAACATTCCAAAAAGCCAGATATGACTTTATTCAATTCATCCACAAACGATAAAGCAATTTGGCCCCGACCACTTTCCACTGCCTTACACATGGTCCGCCACACACACACACACACACACACCTGCACACACAGGCTTACAACATACTGTAAGTGCAGTTAATCCAGGCAGTTCTACAGTAAGCGTCCTCTTGAGAAGGCTCTTATTCAGCTCAGTTTTCCAGGAAGGTTTAAGCAACACTTATTCCTGGATGATACATCTAAAATATTGTATCATATTTTTCTACTTTTTAATAGCTCAGCATTTCACAGCATTAAAGTTTTCCAATAAAAAGACATTTTATTTCAAAGTGCACGTTCTTGGATGGGGGTATGTGATACATCAGACCTATTAGCACGGGATTAGTGTGTTCATGTCTGTCCTCGTCAATAGGAGGTCTCCTCTTTAAATCGGGGGTCTGTCTTTTACTGATTAGTCTGCTCACTTTTGTCATCGGCGTCTATTGATCCTGAGTTTTTTTGGACAATCCGTGGAACAGGAGAGAAGTTATGACGATGATAGTGAAGCATAATGCCCTCACGGATAAGATCCACTCGTCAGCCATCTGGTCTCTTCTGTTATTTTCTGTATTTTGCTTTAATTTATCACACATCTGCACATTAAAACGCACAAATGTTGTTTTTATTGGAGATGACATCTTCCAGATGTAGACATGTTTGCGTACGGTCTACGACACCCTCATCATCATTAGGGTAGAAACATGGAGAAGATACGTCCTGGTTGTTTTTTTTGCGACGCCAAGTTTGAACAGTTGGAGGATGAACAATCCAACGCTGACTCAAACGACACCCTGCCTGTGCTGTGCCACACAGTCTTACACCTGCATGCTTCACACAGTGAATCACAGCTATAGCGGCTGCTTGAGAAGGGGGGAAAAAAAAAATCGTCTATTCCTAAAGGCGATATTCAGACCAGCCTTTTGATCTGCCCCGAGGCCTGCTGGTGGGCATCTCCTAATGAGGGAGCGGCCATTGACCACATCCTCTGCCTATTGATTCTTATTGGTGACATTCACTAATAGGATTCTGTAGTTCTGGAATGAAAGATCAATGGAGGAAGGCTGAAGCAGTTTTAAGACGATGGACATCAAGAGAGGTGCTGGTCTATTTTGCTAATAAGTTATTAAATACATATATAAGCAGCTGTAAATTAGACATGCACATATTGGAGGTGCCACATTGATATTTTTGTAGAGTTTATGCACAAGAAGTCGAGAGCAATGAGGTGATCAGAACCGCATGACCCACAGAAGTCATAACTTAAAGGATACTTACTGGATACTTGTAAATATGTTTGTTACAGATGTTGATTCATATTTATATCAATGCGACAATTCAAAGCAAGTGAACTATAGAGCTGCATTTGAACAGAAGAAGGAGTCCAACTTTGAAGAAGACGGCAGAATAACTATCTAGAAAGTCAACAAAACTACAAAACATCCAAAACCCCGACGACTATCATCCTATCTGTGTGAATAGTTTAACTGGATCATTGCCACATTCAACAGAGGAGCGCTGCAGTAGCTATGGAGCAAGTTAAAGTGAAGGTAACACCTCAGACCACTGGGACTGCGACTGAACATCTCACACCTCCTTCTTACCAGGCCCAGAACAAGGCAACAGGCTTTCTCCATTTACGCCAATTGATTCTGTCACTGACATGTGTTTGAGACTTGTTTGGCTAAAAGTCGAACTTTAGGACACATCAAACCATTCGATTCATGTTCACGACATTGGTGATCAAAAACTGTCCTTTCATGTCCTGGTGAGAGAGACAATGGAGAGACTCACAACACAATGACATCAAACCAAAAGGGTGTTTTGTGTTCTTCAGCAACACACAAAGTGTATTTAATCTGATGTGCTTTTCACTCAGAGTCATCATGCACATAGAAACCAGACTTGAATGGTGAAAGCTGAAGATGCAGCATATTAAACCTACATTTTTGAGCTAAATTAGTCCATTTCTACTTTAGACTTTGCCTGTATCGTGACAGTCCAGTGCTGCTTTTGACCACCTTGACACTCTCATATGCTGTGTGTCATTTTGCATCACCTTGTGAGCTGCTGCCATCTGACCTAATTTTCTCTGAGAAGCACGCAGTAACTGTTAAGCCCTTTGCAGCTGTTGCAACCAGGAAAACATGTTTCATCCATTCACAACTACACGTTTTAAAGCGTGGATTGTCATACACAAGTGTGCAATCCGACACTTTTATTGTGAAATTCACAGTAAATGGGGGTTAGCAGCCTGAACGTTGTTGCTCCACTAAATAAATAATGTCGCAATAATACACTCCAGTACAGCTGAGAGTAATGTATGCATATTTGTGTTAACTGCTGATGTGCCCACATGTCTATTGTGCTGGGAGAAGAGGTCCAAACACTTTTCATGCCGTGTTGTCACGGCTCTTTGGTTTGAAGGAGGTGGCGGCGGCAGTAGTGGTGGTGGGGTGCTCAGCCGTGACTCTGTAAAGTGGAATCATCTTTCCTTTGAAAGGACAGATAGTTAGAACTCCTCTTTGAGAGTGATCGTTAAGGATAACCACTAACACCACAGCCCGAGAAGAGACAATTACCCGCAATCACACCGGCTGCTAGTGGAGTGGCGTTTTATGCAAGTGTTTGTGTGTGTACACGCGTGCAGGTTTGTTCGGCCCTTCACGAGGCATCTGGACGGCCCCCGTCTGCCCAGCCAGTCATCTGTCACCATTACAGGACAAAGGCAGCAGCGTCTCAGGGCCATTACTGAGATTGCTGGAGATGATTTGGAGTGTCCTCCTCAGCACCGAGAAAATCATTTCCTCACAAAGAGGCAGCCCCTTTGGCTCTGCGGGCCCCTGCCAGCCTACGGGACAAACTACAGAGCTCTTCTTCTGCCTCAGTCGCCTCCAGGAGTGATGGACACAGAGAGTACAAGAAATTAGCGAACAGACAAGAGCGTGCAGACAAAGCTGAAGAGAGAGGCAGCAGAGCAGATGTGAAAGCAGAAGAGAAAAGGATAAAGAAATTAGTGCAACTCTTAATGGTAAATGCAGGGAGGAGACAGTTATGTAAATGGATGTTTAATAAATTCTTCTAGGCTGCACTGAGAAAAGTCAGGGATGGAGCTGAATTAGCCAATCCCTGACACACTACCTTGATTTTCGTTCATGCGCTGATCTCATCTCTTGTTTCCCCTCCGTCTCTCATTTCACTCCGCTCTCCCTCGCTCGCTCAGCCTCTTTCTCTCACTCACACAAACTGCTGGCCAGATATGGAGCTTCATTTACAGTCTAGCTGACCTTGGCTGGAATGTGGATGAGTGTTTAAAGATCAGTGTTGTGAAGTGAGCCCGGTTTGTATGTGAGTGTGTGAGTGTGGACTGCTGGTCAGTAGCTGGAGTGCTGCAGTTACCCCCTTTTCACCACCTCGGCAGCCCACCAAACCCAAACCCACCCACCCGTGCTCACACGTGCACACACATACACACACGTGCACACACACCTCTGACACACAGAGATCATGATGAATTGTCCTCTCTGCAGGCTCAGATTGTTTTTTAAGGTTTAATTCAGTTTCTTCCTGTGCTTGGATGAGCAGCTGTGTGCGTGTGTGTGTGTGTGTGTGTGTGTGTGTGTACTGATAAGTGTGTTTGCACCTCTGTGTAGGTGTGTCACAGTATGTGCACGAGATGGAGAGGGAGAGGAAGGGAGAGGGAGAAAGAGAGAGGGAGAGAGAGAGTGAAAGAGAGAACAAACAGGCGTTATGGATCTCAGGTCTAATGTACTCCAGCAGGTCAGTGAGAGGGGGCCTCCAGTCGCCATGGAAATGACAAAACCTGATCAATACTCAAGGTTACGACCTCTAAACTGCGACCCCTCCCCCAAATTCTTGCCTCTCCCAACCATTTCTCTCCTCACCCCCCCACATCTATCTATCTATCTATCTATCTATCTATCTATCTATCATCTCCCTTGAGCCCCCTCCAATTGTTCTGGCTCTCGTGCCTCTAAACTATTTCATCAATATGCACTTGCCAACCCAATCTAAGTCTACACTCCACAGAGAAACACACTTTTCTGTCTCTATCCTATTCTCTGTCGTTGTCTTCCATTCCCCTTGTTGTTCATACCATTTATAACGGCTGAATTCCAAAGGAAGTTACACATTTCTCTCTACAAAACTTGCAGCTTGGCAAAACAGCTGATCCCCTAATGCAACCAAAACACTTGACCCTGAAAAAAACACGCACAACAGGTAGCGTTATAACATGTAACTATGTCATTTAGCATAAACCACGACTCCATGACAACAAACAGAAGGGTATGAATTTACTACACCGGCTGAGCTACCTTACACAATACGTGTATCACAGCAGAGGATGAGAAATGACACAATATGTTGTAATAGGCTTTAAATGCCATTCATTCTATCCGTTGCATAGAATAAATCCAAGTGCACCAAATGAAACGAAAGACATTCCAGCAACGCAAAACAAAACTAAACATCTTCACACCATGTCGCAATACTGTACTTGTATAGAATAGCTTCTCATGCCGCTCACCCAAAGACATCCATGTGTCTAGGAGGTACATCAGCTCCAGCGGCTGATGGTCACAAATGCCAAGCTTGTGACATGAAAAAAAAAAAAAGAATTCCTTGAGAAATGTGCAATAAGACGCAGAGAAAGTGACACCGTCATTCGATGCAACGTTAAAAAGCTGCGTCGTCTCGTACAGTTACAAAACAATGCAGATTCTGCTTTACTTGCACTCTTTCCTTTGGCACAAGTCTTTCACAGAGGCCTAATCATATGTTCCTACATTTTTAGATGCAGTGGAATGTCGATTAATTTACAGATGAGGAGGCGACAACCAATCTAGTGGCTCCATAAGGCAGCAGGAAGTAGCTCAGTGTGTTAACATTTCTCAATCAGATATATATATTCATAAATTAGAGTATAGATACATTTAAATTTGCCTGGCTGATGGTGTAAGAGCAAAAGTTAAGGGATCACCCCGTTATTACAATTGATTCTCAAGGAAACACCAAATTTAACAACAACCTATTCAATGGAAAGACAACGGGAAAGTACAATTTCCAGGTCCCGTCATAGGAAGTGACAATTATAACTATGCCAATTGACTAAACATGAAGCATTGAAACACCGAGTTTCACATTAAGGGCTGCGGTGTTTGAAAAAACAATCTAATGTTGTTCCCTGGCGAGCTAAATGTCAAAGCTCAACAGAAGAGGCGAATCCATGAGCGGTCCAATCCATCGAATAGCGTTTGAGAGAGGCATGCCAGTGTGGACCAAACAGACCAACAGTGCTGTCCTCAGTGCCATGCCATGAAAAACACAGTAAACGCATGCTGTGTTGTGTGCATGTCCCTCTGCATGCTTTCTGCCCTCAATTGTCAGCTAATTTTATATTAGAACAAAACAATTTGTTGGTTTGTTCAGCAAAGAGCCACAGTGTAGCTGAAAACCCTGCGTATGTTTACCTATCATCTCCAGAACCACGCACAGGAAAACCACAGCTCCCATCACTTTCATTTTACTGGAATATATCAGAAGAAATGTACAAAAAGTTGATGCTATCTCATGATTACTGATGGTTTTGGGGCATGCAGATTTAGGGAACACAAGTAGGCCAAACCAGAGAGAAGGCAATGACCGATACCTGAGGAAAGATAAAAGACAGGAAAAAACTGATTAACTGTCAGAGACTCCTTGGCTTTGCAGAGTGTATTCATCAATAGAGAGACAGCAGAGCTTTCTGTCTGCGAGGGCAGCAAAAGTGGAAATTGTTGGACATCTTCCACTCTGCAAACCACAGACCAAAGCCTGTATTTGAAGTTATCAATATCAATCTATCCTGGCCGTCCTTCAAACTGGATAAAAAGCACGGCTTCTCTTCATCATGGCTACACAATAAACTGATACCACCTGGCATGAAAAGGAGCACAAAGCGAGGAAGATGAGGCAGCGGTGACTAATCACAACTGAAATCCTCTGGACACACTCATATAGTATAGTACCACTTCTGACATAATCTTCTCCTGCGGTTTTCAAAGACCACATTTATTGCCCGAAGGTTGGGCAGTTAAAGATGAAGTGTATTTAAACTTTACTGTGTATTACATGCATTCGCTGCTGGTCGTTAGAGACAAATAATTACTAAATACACACAAAAAAAAACATATGCACAACTACTGGTCATTTATGTTGTAATAGTGTGATAACGTAGCGATTTTTAACCTTAGTCGCTGAGCTGTGGTTATGAAATCTAACTGATAACCCATTTTTTTTTTTGGTGTATTTCAGGGAAAAGAATAAGCAGATCCGGTATTTTGTACACTCAGCATAGGTACACAGAAGACAGCAGTGGAAAGTAATGAGCAGAAGATGGCGGGAGTCCTACTGAGTGACTTTAAACCCGTTAAACCCTCCACAGATTGCGCTAGTGTTTTGACAATGGCCAGTAAACTATCTAAATTGCAGTGTTTTAGCGCCTGTCTTTCTGTGCTGTGCTGGGTAGCGAGGCGTGAGGCTGTCAGCCTTGTCAAACGGCCTTTCTCTCTCCCCCTTTCTCTCTTCGCCGCGCGGCTGCTATCATCATCACCGGCCTTTCAGACACCAAAACTTTGTCCCTTTATCTCCGATTGTGCCTCTCCCTCACTATCCAGCTAAAATTACCCTTTCATTTTGTTGTGCCATAAAATTACAGCCTGGTGAAGATTGGCAGTGTTTTTCTGCAGAGGGAGGGGGGCAAATCAATGTTTTTGTTGTGACTGTGCGAGTGTGTGTCTGTGTGTGCGCGCGTGTGCGTGTGGGCGTCTTCAGAATGTCAGAATGTAGTGATGTGTGATCGATGTGCCATTGTTCGTGTGTGTGTGTGTGTGTGTGTGTGTGTGTGTGAAGTGCATGTGTGTCTCACAGCTATCACTGAGGATAATAGGACTCTTGGTAATGCCAGGCTACAGGGGCAAAGACCCCTGTTTTACTGGACACTTTTAGATTTTTTCAATCAGTAAGAGGAAAATAGCAAAGTAGTGCTGGAGGTGAGGACCTGCGGTGGGGCAAAAAAGAAAGTGGGGGGAGTGCTGCGGTTGATCTCTGTATGAAAGTAATCATATTCATACCAAATCTCAGCAGAGAAGACACGGATTCTCTCTTTTCAATATCAAAACTGAAACCCTGCAATCTCCGAGAGGCACATCCTTAAATTTTTTTTTTTTGCAG
Organism: Stegastes partitus; assembly: GCF_000690725.1. Classification (NCBI taxonomy): domain Eukaryota; kingdom Metazoa; phylum Chordata; class Actinopteri; family Pomacentridae; genus Stegastes; species Stegastes partitus. The sequence continues at coordinate 194,460 of NW_007578026.1, forward strand.
GTGAAAAATTGTATTTATATAAAGGTGTGCTCACCGACTGAAAAGCCAGTCCGGTGTGCTTAGGAATTACCATTACATAACTCATAATTTAGTTCCAGTAGCAAGTAACAGTGCAGGGGTCAGACTGGCGGATGGGGGTGTTCGCATCTCGTCACAAAATTGCAACCGCAGCCTTATTATTAACCATAACCACCGTGTTTCTCTGACATGAACTTTTTTGAACCGGCTAATCCCTTAATCCCAGTTTATTTGCCATACCGATGGGTTGTCCCTAATTTCATACTAAAAGGTGTCGTGTAGCAAGAGTTGTTGGAAAACTGGACATAAAAAAGGTGCAGTGGAAGACACCATCCCCAAAAGAACTATCAGGGAGTTTCTTAATCAGAAGCTGTGGATGAACAAAGGCATCTGCGACACTCTGAAGTCCAGTACAACACAGGACTCGCTACCGGAGACATGGGACTTCACCGGGTCACTACATACAGCATCTGCAGAGCCGTGAGGGACGCCAAACAGAGGTACGGGGAGAAGCTGGAGCCACAGCTGCAGCAGAGGGACACCAGGGGACTTTGGCAAGGACTATGATGGACTATAAAGCAACCCCGACGCCCATGGTGAGTGCTGACACCTCTCTGGCTGACGAACTCAACAACTTCTATGCGGGCTTTGAGGCTCCCAGCCGAGAGTAGAAGATGCACACCGTGACGGAGCATGAATTGAGGCGGATGTTTCAACGCGTGAATACCAAGAAAGCTGCAGGACCTGATGATATAACAGGCCTTGTCCTCAAAACCTGTACCAACCAGCATGCATCGGTGTTTACGAAAACATTCTCGCTCTCCCAGTGCATCATCCCCAGGTCTGTCATTGTTCCTGTGCCCAAGAAAGCCAAGCCCAGCTGTCTTAATGACTACCAGGCCATTGCCCTCACCTCTGTGGTGATGAAATGTTTTGAAAGACTGGTCAGAAACTTCACCACCTCCTCCCTACCTGCCTCAATCACCTGCTACACACAGCTCTGGCACACTTGGACACTAGGAAGGGGAGTTATGTGCGAATGCTGTTCGTGGACTTCAGTTCAGTGTTCAACACCATAATCCCCTCCAGACTGGTCACTCAGCTGCAGGACCTCGGACTCATCCCCTCCCTGTGTAGGTGGGTCTACAGCTTTTTGACCAGCAGGCCACAGGTGGTTCGAGTGGGGAACCACCTGTCCCCTTCACGCACCCTGAACATCGGTGCCCCTCAGGGCTGTGTGCTGAGCCCTCTGCTGTACTCACTGTACACTAATGACTGTCTGTCCACATCAGATTCTGCTGATGACACAGCAGTGGTGGGTCTGATCTCCAACAACAACGAGGAGGACTATTTGACGGAGATCATCCACCTGGAGGACTGGTGCAGCGACAACAGCCTCCTCCTGAACGTCAGCAAGACCAAATAGCTGATTGTGGACTACAGCAAGAAGCAGCAGAGGGCATACCACCTGCTCAGGATCAGCAGGACAGAGGTGGAGAGGGTGGAGAGCTTCAAATAGCTGGGTGTTAACATCACGCAGGACCTGACATGGTCCTATCACATCAACACCCTGGTGAAGAAAGCTCGACAGCTTCTGTTCTACCTCAGATGCCTGAGAGACTTTAAGCTCCCTCTCAAGGTGCTCAGGAACTTCTATACCTGCACCACTGAGAAAGTTTTGGCTGGAAGTATCACCACCTGGATGGGCAGCAGTACCCAGCAGGACTTCTTGGCCCTGAGGAGGGTGGTCCGCTTGGCTGAGTGCACCATCAGAACTGCCCTCCCCAACCTGCAGGACATTTACAACAAACAATGCAGGTAAAAGGCAAGGAAGAGTGCGAGTGAGCCCACCCACCCCAGCCACAGACTGTTGTCTCTGCTGCCTCAGGCTGTCTGCCTACTGAACCTGAAACAGTAGACTCAATAGGCAAGACTGGTTACTTCTCACCTTGCATGTATATATATATATATATATGTGTAGATATTATAATTTTTTTCTTGTATTTTATTTCTTTTTTGCACTATTTGCGTGTTTCATTCTTTCTTCTTCTTCCTAGTATTATTATTATTATTATTATTATTATTATGATTATTGTTGTTGTTGTTTCTGTCTGGAACATGTGCATAATACATTTCACTGCGCGTTATACTATGTATAATTGTGTTTGTGACCAATAAAGGCCTTGAATCCTTGAATCTGTGTAATTGAACATAATAACAGGTTTTCAGAATATATTGACCTTGTTGTTTGGCTATATGGGTGTGTAAAAGATGAGAACTGCAAGTGTTTTTCTCAGGCTGTAGAGCACTCATAGCGCCGTATAATAACAGCTTTTCTCAAGAGCGGGCCCGCAAAATTGGTATTTTTAGATGGTAAAGCAGTGTTTGTTCCCAAAACTCATTGTATTCACTGGGCAGCTATGTGGATCAACAAGTAAAGAATTTCATCAACCAATTACTGTTACTTTCTTTTCCTTTTAAGCACACAGAGAACTGCAGTGTCTTTAAAAATCAGGAGAAGAAAGTAACAAGAAGTTGTTGTTTGCCCATTTCTAGACCGTCCCTCCTCTTTTTTCTCCTTTCAGTCTCTTTTTTTTGCAATCAAGACTCCTCGAAAGGTAAAGACAGCGTCCGTCGTTATCAGGCAGAAACAGCCTGTTTCCTTGGATAACTCTTTGTCTGGTCAATTAATAACCAGCATCGATATTAGCATGTTTGTGTAAGGAGCGTGAGAGTAAGGGCATACATTTCCGACGCCGCCATTTCGTTATCTCTCCTCTTAGTTGACATTTTGCTCCATTGATACTCTGCCTTTTCCTCGTTGGCTGGAGAGTCAAAACAAACACGATGTCCAGTTTGCACACAATCTCAGAGCTGTCCATCTAATTGGGCAAACAATGTTACCTTTGTAGAATTTGCTCGTCTCATGTACTTTCAGTGTGCATATAAGACGCGGGACACTCGGGATGTTGGATGCTGCTAGATTTCCTTTATGCAACTTGTAAGATGTTGCAAATACACACAGAAGTCTGAGACACTTGGTGTAGTCGTGTGTTTTTTGCCAACCTGAACGACAAAAACAATATCATCATGGTGTGTATCACTTAGAAAATGTTAGATTTACTTGACTATTTTGGTTGTCACACTTTCCAACTCAGCATCTCAGCTACTTTCTGAATATTAAAAAACAAACAAACAAACAAAAAAACAATCAAAAACAGTCTCCTCCAGACTCACATCGTGCAATGACACAATAATATTTCTCTCAATTGCTTCTAATAAGAGCAATTTGCCGGCTCTGATTATGCTAATGATGCTGAATGTCATGACCGTGCGCCTCATTACGAACATGTGTCATTTATCAAGATGAAACAAGAGATTTATGACTAATTTGTGCAGCCGAGACAGTCTGCTGGTGATTTAGGAAAATAATTTCTCATAGTCATATGAACAAAAGATTTCATTCTCTAAAAAAAAATGCTTTAAACGCCGTTCATATGAGAGTCCCTGCCAGAAAGTGTGCAACAGTGTGACAAGTTTGATTTGCTCTCTTTGGGTTTTGCTTATTTTTTTTTCCCCTCATGGCACCTCTCTGTGATTACACAATCTACAATGTGGGCGCAGAGGCTCCTAACAATGTATTTATTGAGCCAATCCACCTCCTGACTCATAACTCACAGCCAACACTTGATATGAGTAACATCAACATCCATGAGGCAGACTGAGTTCTTATACGGCGTTGAATATACGCCATAATGAATCTTTTGATAGCTGCTGGCATCCTCTTTTCTGTGAAAGCCTTCTGGATCCATACCAACTCCTTTTCACCGACATATAAGGACGGAGGCTGACCTTTAGGGCTTTTGAATAGCATCAGACTACCAAGACCTGTTCACCCGCGGTGCACGCTCTTTGTCGCAGCCCGGCCTCTTGGTATTGCAAAGTCCAGAAGTATCTGATATCACAACAAAAGAACGGCAAGAGAACGTGGAAGGCATTTACTTGTGGAGAGATGAGGGAAGAGGCAGAGTGAGAGGCAAGCTGCAAGGTGCCATCAGTGCAGAGAAATGGGAGTGAAAAGGATGAAAACCTATAAATGAAAATCAATACGAGAAGGCAGGAAGGCATAAGAACTGGGGGAGGGGGGGTAATAGAATAGACTAAAGATAAATAATGAGGACAGGAGGAAGGGGAAAGAAATGAGAGAGGAGAGCAGAAAGAAGGAGACAAAGAAAAATGACGGCAGAATACAATCAGAGGAATATATTTGTTATTGTGTGGCTGTCCTTCCCATCAATAGACTCCAGTCAGAAGACAGACAAATTTGCCCTCAGTCGCGCTGATGAGTGAAAAGTGCTCCTCTATTCTTTTCTGTTTCTAAAGGACTCTCTAATGCTCCTGTGAAACACTGACCTGAAAGCAGCGACTTCCTATTTGAACACTGTTGATTAATGTAGCTGATTAAAATGCACCAGTCTCACATTATCTATCAATTTGTTATCATATTATGATACTTTCTTCCTAATCTTTGCTTTAATATTTCCTACTTTTTATATATTTATCTTTCCTTTTATTTCTTTTTTTGTACTTGTGTATTGCTGCCACAAAGGATGCTACAACGATATTGGCCAAGTCTTTTTAACATTGCTTCCACAGTGACAATAAAGCTCTATTCTATTCTATTCTATTCTATTCTATTCTATTCTATTCTATTCTATTCCTCTCTATCTCCTTCCTGGCAGTAATAGCTGCTTGCATGTCCCCCCCACAGCAACAGCATTGTAATGCACGAACATTTGTCCTTGCACGGCAGACCTGAATGATGTCACCGTCTTGAAAAATATAAAAACAATGCACAGTTCCCAGATACTCACTGTCTGATTAATCCACAACAGATTTCCCTGTAATAATCCCTGACAAGACGGGCCGATTAAAAACGATGCCGGCAATGAACAAAAAAAACGTCTGACAGTAAACAAACGCTTCCCATCTACGCGTAGGAAACACGGTTTTCCCTCTCTGTTACGCAGGTGGATCTATTTTTAACACTTTGTCGTATCGAGTGTCTGTTCAGTCTCTTAATTTTTCCGAAAATACCGGCGCAGCCGTCTCGCGCAGTGCATCGGCTGTAAGGTCTATTCAAGCTCGTATCTATTTGTTTGTGAGTGTCTGCTTGTGCGCAGAGTGCATTTGTGTAAAAGAAGCTATTTAATTGTATTTAGAGACAAAGATGATGGATCAGAGCGTTGGGGCTATTGATATGTTGCTGTGCCTGTGTGAATGCAGCATCCCATCATACCCCGAGATATTTCAACACAACCATCGATCAGCTTCAGCAACACCCAGATCAGATGATACCAGGCTGGGTTACAGGAAGCACACGCGTGCGAGTGCGGCTTTAGGCCAAGGACAAAGGCGGCTGCAAGAAACGGAGAAAGCATCACCTCATTTGCTTCTCAGGTGATTGGAGGATGAAGGAACGGAGCAAAAAGCTGATAATCCAAGCATAAAACTGATGAATGGTGATGATTATAGTGTGTTTTTGTTGAGAAGGGGCGAAGGGGGGGCATTTTAAGACAACACTAAAACTTACCCCTCAATCATGAATGAGAGATCCTCCACCATCACACTGTGCAACTCTCTGGATGCAGGCCAAGCAGGAAAGGGAGGCTGGCAGCAATTACAGACACACACACACACACACACACACACACACACACTGATCACACAGTAGCGAGAGCACAGAGCAGTGAGGCCAGTTCCATCTGTGATTCTTCAAAGAGTTTGGCTGATATTGATTTGGTGCCAAGGTTAGCAGCTCATTCAGGCAGAGTGGAGCTTTCAGGAGCAGCTGGAAGGAGCTGAGACCACAGCCGGAGACGGAGGCTGAGACCTTGAGCTGAAACACACGGCAGCAATCCTCTGTTGGGGCTAACAATGTCTCCAAGCACACCATCACAATCACAGCGCAGACAAAGACAAATAAACACACCGACACATAGGGGCACACACACACACACACACACACACACACACACACACACACACACACACGCACATGCATATATACGTGCACTCTCCCTCTCACAGTCATGAGCGTGCCGCATTGAATGCAGAGTGGGAAAGAGGGCAAAAGAGTGTGAGAGAGGGAAGAGGTGTTCTGTGTGTGTGTTTGTTGTGGAGAGACGGAGGATTAGTTGTGTTTTTGAGAAAGTGATTGAGGCTCTTAAATTCAACTCTCGTCCCTGGCCAGAGGACCTCCGGGGTAACGCTGTTTATACTGTGTTGTGCAACATTTGTCCGTGTGCTCTGTCGACGTGTGTGCACAACTTTGCTTTGTGCAGGCCTTGCCATTTCTTTTTTTTTAAATTTAACATGCCCTGCTGAAACACAACATTGCACGTTTTTGTTTATGTGGGCTGGTGTGCATGTATTTGACACCTTTCATGATTCTCATTATAAGAGCCATGAGACCGTTTCCCATCCATCGAACCATTCAGAAAACAAATGCGGACACAAGGAGCTGCAGGGCTAAATTATAGAAGTGTTCGACATAACCAGACCATGACCATGACTTCCTGGCGTCTCTGCAAAACAAAAAAATATCTGTAATTTTGATGACTTCATATTAAAAAGTTTATATGGGGAGTTTTGCTCCACAACAACCATCAACTTTTTACGTTTTAGGCTCCCATTACACAGAATATGAAAAATTAGGGTTCATATCATCAATTTTCCACAAATATGCACTTGAAAATATGTTAGTCATTGAAATCAATTTTCCAAAACACATGAATTAATACAGGTATGATTATTTCAAATTATGTCACTAATGTGTGCACATCCAACTGAACATTTTTAAGATAAAACATGTAGCTACAGGTCAGAAGAAAAGTCTGGACAATTTTAGGCTTTAAATAAATAATTAAAGCAGCTTTGAAAGCATTCTCTTCAAAAGCAACATTTTGTTCTAAAACATCTTCCTCAGGCGAGCATCAAAGAGAAAAACAGACATTAACAGAGGCGCTAATCAGCTCAAATCATTATTACCTGATGCTCTGCAGGTCAGCATAATATTTCAAAACGCCGTTATTTTTCAGAGAAATCCGGTGCCTGGATAGAAGGCCGTGGATCAATGCAAAGCAGGCTCTTCTTTTACAGTTTAAAAGGGTTCTTTTGTGAATGTTGTGAGTTTCTTAGAAAACTAATGCACCCGGGCTGTTAAATTCTAATGAATGATTCCACTGGACGTCATTTGAGCTGATGGACACTATAAAGTACGTTGATGCAGATTTTCTGTCTTTAAAAAACGAAATTAAAGGACTGTGAAGGCTCTGTCGAGTGTTTCAGACATTCAGTAATTTTGCTGTGCAGTGATGAGAGCTTTACAGAAAAACAGACTTCTATGAGTCTTTTATGTGATTCCCCCGTGGATGCTCCCTTTGCACACTTATCCAGCAACTATCCTCCATTAGGACTGAAGTTAAGTCTAATGTCAACAGAAGAAGATGATTATAACTCAATATTCTGCCAACTAGCTACCTATCTTGTATCTTCAACTGGCTGAAAATACAGAAAATGCGCTGCTTTGTCCTCTTGAGAAAAGAACAAAGGGTGGCAGCAGCAGCAGCTCAACAAGGATGAAGCACAAAGTGTGACATTTATACGGGAACAGACCACAGAAGTAACACGAGTTACCCCGCCAGAAGAAAACATGCACCAAAAATCCAAAAAACCGCATCTCAAAATGATCAGTTTTCCATTAGTTCCTGGAAAGTTTACTTTGCCAGATATGAGGTTTTAATATGACAGCGGCGGCGCATGTGTGTGTCTGAGCGCGCTCACACGCCCACGCACATCACCGCCTCTGCCATCATCATTCAGACTAATCCCCTCACAGACCCCTCATGTTGCTCTTTGAACGGAGTACAAAGCGTGTTCTGGGCCTAAAACAGCAGCACAAAGACACAAATAAAAAACCTGCTGAGACTTCTGACCTTTCGGCTGGGATTACAGTTTTCAAACAGCGTTCAAGGAATTCAGCTTTCGCATCCGCACAGTTTTTCAAACAGTCTCCCCGCTCCCTTCATCTCTGCTTGCTCGCCAACTTAATGGCCCTCATTTTTGTTAAATACCACAAACATGCTGGAGAGAGCGCGCAGCGTCTTAAGCTTGTATGTTTGGTTCGGTGATTTGCGCTGATGAGGAACACGAGAGGTGAAATCAAACAGGTATCATTTTATCTACCTGTACAGCTCCAGCTTTTCATTATTCTTATGTCAGTTTACAACATGTGAAAATGTGTAAAGAAGAACAATCTGATGTGCTGCTTTTTTAAAAATCAACTTTGTGTACATTAAAAAAAAAAGCATCAATTCTCAAGAGTAAAAAGGCCACAGAAGTTAGAAGAGAAACTTCACGGCTATACTCCTATTTGAGCTCGAGCTTTGTATGCTTGAATAAATCCCTCAAAACCCCACGACCGCGAGGCTGTTAAAGAAACATCTGGTTGCTTTTTTTTTTTTCTTTTTCCCAGGTTCAAACGTAGCCTTACAGTTTTGGAAATAACGTCTTTTACATTTAAAGTGAAGCATTTCCCTGAAGGTGTTTCACCAAATAACTCTGGGATAATAATTGGCGAAACAGCTCCGGGCTTTGTCTTTTGATTACATCACAGACTGGAACTCTGGTTTTCTGGTTTTCTGGCTTTAGGAGACAGTTTTTCATGCGCACAAATATTGATTAAACTGTCGAGCATACAAGGAATAACATATGTGAATTCTGTTCTTTTTGCTTTCAGCTGCTGTTTGCCTACGAGCAGTTGTCTGCGCGTCGGAGGAAGTCGGCGCGCGTTCATTCGTCTGTCGGCTAATAAGCATACGCATTAGACAACACACAACACACACACACAGAGTTATACTTAGTGTGTGGACTGAGGTGACGGCAGAGTCTCGCGTGGGAAACTTTCACATGAACAAAGTGTATTTTTGAAACAAGCGGAAACAGAGCTGCGAAGGGACTATCCCATGCAGGTGTGTGTGTGTGTGTGTGTGTGTGTGTGTGTGTGTGTGTGTGTGTNGAAAGTGAAGGAATCAGTCGAGTATCCTGCCAAAAAGCCATCAGGGGGCAAATATATCTGTGTAGATTCTCAGCCATCCAGGTTATAGTAATCCTCAGCGCTTCACTGGAAGGCAAATGGACATTTCAGCTCTCATTCAAGAGGCTCCCTCCCTTCTAACTGACTGATGGGGAGTCCCACATGTGTACGGTCGCACCCGACTCGTACGGCTAATGGCTCATTAATTACCCGAGTCGAGGCGTGGAGGGGTTGTGGATCGGCCAGGTGAGGGATGACTCAAGACGTTAGTGGCGGTGGGACCGTCTGGAGAGAGATCTCAACATTGCATTATAAGTACCTGATAGCTGCTGTCGTGGACCCCCCCTCTGCTTAGAGGTGGCTGCTCCACTTTAACACAGATGGCTTCCTTCGCTCCTCCCTCGAACCATCTGTCCAGAAAGTGAACATTGTTTTCCTCAAATGGGTGTCCCTCATCCTTTACATGCAGCTGGACTGCCGAAGCCCTTTAGAGTCGGAGAAGAAAGCCCAGCGAATGCGTCAATGAAGAAACATACTCAGAAAAACAACTAGCTGAATGTCAAACAGATCTGACAGCTATAGGCCGTAATACGACAGAGTGGTTCGCTGGAGTTTTTAAGTCCTTGAAGGCGGCCTCGGCCTAAAGGCTGCGACGTCGACAATCACAACACACAAACCTGGTGTAAGAAACAACCTTATCATGTCACTTAGACCCGTATATGCTGGAAAAAACAGCTTCTAGAGTAAATCTTGTAGCGTATTCCACTATCATATCATGTATACAGTACCGCATTCAGCGCCTCAAGAGTTTCTGAAACCTTGAACTCGGAAAGCAGCGAGCAGAAATGTGCCGACTGAAAAACCGGGCCCATAGGAGAAGTCACGTCCTCCAATCACATGCACCGGAGTCTGTATTTAACACTGGAAAAAGCAATCCAAGCTGTTAATATGCAATAGGTTTGACTCTTTAACATCTCTGACTGACACCGTGGAAATGATGGGTGTACAGATACAAGCTGTATTGACAAAAAGGCTTATGGGAAGCTAACTCCCTTTGCATATCCATCAACAACCGAGGCAGCTCCTCTGCTTTAATCCCGTGCATCTCTCACCTTGGGGAAGGCAGCACCTGAACCGACAACATTTATACGATTACTGTATCCGTGAGGAATGGAGCAGATTCGGGGATTAGTTTTTAAAACATTTAAGATGCACAGTGACAAGCATGCTGGGTTTACATGTACAGCTTTAGCCGCGCTCACACAGCCATCGAGCCATCTGTCCACAGTCGAACAACAATCAAAGGCTCATCTGGTCCAGGAGCCGGCAAATACCCATGACATATTACCACTTGACCACCAACACTCCCCACTCACAAAACACCGTTTGTGCAGGACCGGAGGAGCCTTCCCCAAATCAAAACAAAAGCCTCCTGACACAGCCGGGTCGCTGACTCCAAGCTCAGCGGAAGCAGCGTGAACCCTCAGGTCAGGCTCACGAAGCAGATGCAGCCATTACTGTGTCTGGGCGTGTCACATAAATATCGCCACTGTTGAACGGAGGTGTGCACAGAACGTGCTAACTGCAATTCAGCTGAGATTTGGCTGTATTTGATTTCTGACAACTCCTGCAGCCACTCAAGCACAACACAGACACACACACATAGGTGCAGCGGTACCGCAACAGTTCCCGGACCACAAAGGCACCGCTTTGCTTCCCTGTAACCTATAGAGGCTCAACACCGGTCCACACTGCAATACAGCAAGAGAGTTGCAGAAACAGAAAAGCGGCGCAGTGCACTGTGTCTGTTTGTGCTTCAGTAAGACACAAAAGGGGGGCGAAGCAGCTGCTCTGTCATTTGTGGCCTCATGTCGCTTTCTGTCGAGCGATGTTTGGGAATAATGACGACACACAGACCCACTGAGCCGCCCTGGGATCCTCACACCCATATGGGACTGCTGGGTCTGAGATGGAGTGGATTTGTTTGTGCGTTTGTGATGTGAGCACATCAGGAATAAAAACAGAAACTTTGCTGAATGTATATGAAAATGGCTCATCTGCGTTAAAATAGTGATCATTATGTGGAACACAGCCAGAAAAAGGAAAAGAAGAAGGGATTTACATCACTAAAGACTCCGATTTGGTGTGATTTGTTTGAAATGTGAGCTACATAAAGACCTTCATTAGACACCCAACTACTCCATTAATCAAGCTAGTGTGCTTTTGGTGCAGCTGAGGCCGACTGGATAGCTGATCACGGTGGCTCTGTGATGGATTGTGTGTGCACTGTGTTCCCCGAGTCAGAAGCAGCGCTGCCCCAGTGGCTCACAGCCGTGAGGAATTAGCTGGGTTCGCCCCACATTTTTCTGCCTTGACATGAACCTGTAGATCCACTACGGCCAACATAACAAACTCTGGACTTAGAGGAGAGGCGTGTAGCGTGCGTGACACATCGTTTTGCTTGTAGGGAAGCTATGGAGCAGCATGCATGTCCACGTCCAGCTCCCCCGAACATGCGCCTGAGAGCAAACACACATCTAACCTGTAACTAATCTGTTTACAGAAGAATAAAAAGGAATGTCCCTCTCTGAAGTAAAGGTGAGGGGAGAAAAATCAATTATGATTCTTATCCTTTACAAGTCTGGATCAATTCACAGTTTCCAAAAAATTGATTCTGTTCATTGTTAATAATGTTATGGTTTCACTATGTTGACAGAACGGAGAGTGAGGAACAGCATCAGTGTGCACACACACACACACACACAGTTACACATTCAGGCACCTTCGGATTTAATAACTTTACAAAACACAAGTAAGCATTTTGTGACAGTGTACATTATTACTAGAGACGAGCATTAGCGAAATAGAGGCCTGATCTACTCTGGTTGGCTGACGAAAGAAAAAAAAAAAAACTGGGGCCACAGCCTGTTTCGTTTCAAAAGACTTGCACCAGCATTGCAGATAATAATGGGTTGTCTGTGGCACAAGTGTTGCAACAGAGAGGATGTTCTCCCTGGTGGAGACAAATGTTAGCAAAAGCCAGTAAAAGAACATCTTTTACTCAAAAAAAAAAAAATAACAGAGATGTCTGGCTTTTATGTGGAGCAGTGCAAAGACTCTGTCAGACACTGAAGGCACATGTTCAATATGTAGCTTCAAGGTAAAGTCAGGAATTCTAATCCAACACACTTTCTGTCCACAAATGTCTCCTCAAAGTCCTCTGCTGTCTGTTCTGTGTGTCCACTGAAAAAAAAACAGGTTTTTATTCACAGCCCTGGTTCTGGAAACGGGAGACAAACAAAGTGGGTCGGACCATTTCACACAACACAACCCCGGCATGTCCTGTGAACGCTCAGGCTCATGCAAGGGTGGAAAAATGAAACAAACACACAAGAGCCTTACCCCTCTGAACACCAAAATCCACCAGTGGATTTATAAGATACGTGTCTTTTTAAAAAACTGCTCCATTTATCAGAGCCAGAAAGTGTAAAAACAGAGAATCAGCCAGTTTCCAGCTTCTCGACTGTCCTTAAACTTCTCATCATGACGTGTCAGTTCTCCAGAAACATAACCTTAAAATTCCAAACAATAAAGTCACTGTATTCCAACATGTCTCATTAAATAATTCACCACAAGTAACTCATTAACTATGAACTGATTCTCAGTGCAGCTACGAAGCTGCAGAGCCTGAGCTGTGAACAACAGTCAACATTCAAGGACCTTTTGGTTGAACTGGGCAGAACTGAGTCCACAAACAAATGAGCAAAATATCTGTAGGATGTAAAGCCACTATTTATTTTCCAGTAGTACCAGTAGGACACCTGGAAAAAGGCTGCACGTGTTGATTCCTGTTTTAATTTTTTTACATTTTTGTAAAACTAATAATCAAAGATTCAGCTTTCATTTTTGGCATCACGACCACACGACAGATGTTCTTTAGTTGTTTTTACTTCTAGGCACAGTTGTGTTGTTTTCATAGAGGTGCAGGACTTTATGTTCCAGTAAAAAAAAATTATTAAATACATTTTTAAAAAGAGCCACAGTGAACTAAAACGTGACCGAAGCAAAAAGATGCACAGAAACTGCTCAGACTGTTAAACCTGCATTCTTTGCCACAGCCAGCAGGCGGCGACTCTTCTGGTTGCAAAAACAAGTCTGACTCCATGAGAGAACAAACTACTCATCTGCCATCTCAGTAAACATTTTCCTAATGAATTTTTGGTCTCAATCACTAGATTCAAGTCTTTTTCAAAACAGCATGACGTTTATTTTGCAGATTAAGATTCCATTTAGCGTAAAACAGACGATAAAGCAGCGCTTTAGGGCTATCTTGTGATTGACAGGTCACTATTGTATCACCGTGCGTAGTGTCCTCGAGTTCCCAGTCAGATGAAAACCCAAGCTGGCCAAAGCCCCAACGAAAAGCTTCAAACCAGTGGTGGTCACTAAATGCCTCTTTTATATAAAATCTAAGGTGGGAGCGAGAAGGACGGCAAACCTGTTAACAATCTGAACATACAAACAGGATAAAGATCAACTATATCTTTGAAGAATCACAGACAATAAAAAGCAAAATATAATTAATAGTTTATGTTAATATAAATATTCATTCATTTATGTATACGTTTCTAACTTTAATGCAAATTAAACTGAAGTTGTCAAATAAAGGTAGTGGAGTAAAAAGTACAATAGTTCCTCTGAATAAAGTAGAAATACTGAAGTAAAGGACATTATTTCACCACAGGTAAAACCCGTAATCAAGCTTCTGTATATGATCATACTGTTCACATACAGAAGACTATAACATATTTCTACTTAACTACAATTAACTGCTGAGCTTCAGTCTCACTCGTCTGTATTCCTGCTTATTTGTTCAAACAGCGGCTCTGACCTTCTTTAAAACTCCAGTGAATAGTTTGTGGCACAGTGAGCCGTTGAATCAAAGTGTGAAAGCAAAGACTAAAATTAAATCCCACCATGAGCTAACTAGAAGTTCCTCCTTTCATGGTGCAGGTTATTTTTAACCACCACTTCATTGTTAGTCCTCACAGCGGCACGACTTAATGACTGCGACCGGGTGACTCCGGAAGAACGGCTTTGATTAATAAGTTATTAGACGTTCATGAACTTCCGTCACTAGTTCGATTGCTAATTTAGATCTAAATCATAATCTCTGTGGATGAGCCGATAGCTGTGAGTCGTCAGCAACAGGTGGCGGGACGGGAGCCGTAGACAGCGGCGCAAATTACAAACGCTCATCAACCGCACGCTCTTAACATGCTGCTGATGAAGGCAACCTGCTTTGGGCGATGACTGTTTGATATAGGCAAATGTTATGTCTGTTTAAATATCACATACAATTTGTATTCACCAATCGCACGCCCCTAAAAAGAGGAAAAAAAAAAAAAAGGCGAGTGGAGGAGGGTGAGGGGGATTTTCAGTGCAAGGCTTTGGTGCTTGACGCCTGCTGAATCAATGAGATAAACATAAGGGCTCTGAATGTCAGAGTTTACATCTACAAGATTGAAGACTTAAATTTGGTCACTGGCGGCTGCTCTTAGGGAAAATTCCATTTAAAAAGGTCAGCCTCAACCCTCCTCATACTGAGTAACTCGACGTCTGGGTCCCTGTGTGCTTGGCCTGCTGTATCAAAAGCATGCAATTGGTTTAAATGCCTTCGCCTTTGTTTAATGAAACCACCTGTTTCTGGAAACCGCAGCAGGTTGCTGTCTCCCTTCTTATTCTGTAATTCTTTGATTTTAACCACCGACTGTGGAACCTTGTCATTTAAAAACACGTCTACAGCAATAAGAGCAGCAGCGCCGTTTATACGTGACTGCCTTAACCGGCCAACACATTTGAGAGAGTGGCGTTTAAAAGTCAACAATTAATTTTCTGCTTATTCAATCCTGTAATTCAATCGCACCCAAACAAAGACGATTAGCTAAACACTTGGCTCCGGCGCGCATTTATTCACACAAGTTGCTGCCAGGGTCCTCGCTGAGGTCTGATGGCGGCGGGACTACAGCTTCATAAGGAAACCTGGCCGCCGTATGGACGGGTCTCTGGCTGGGATTAGACTTACAACAGAAGACCAGGTGGCAGTGCAGTAGGAGGCTCTTGGCAGGAGGCGGTTTTGTGAGACTGGAGGGGAGGGGAATGTTATCCTGCTGGCTCAGGGAGCTGTTTCTCACCCCCTGGTACAAGTCGAGCGCCGTTCTGCCAGAACATGCCTGTGGCGTGTGGGACTTCCACCAAGTCTGGAAGCAAGAAGCTGAACTTCAGAATTGTGAAGTTCACTACTGTAGCTGCAATGTGTTCGCGAGTCTTTCAGACATCACCGATTCTTCTGATATTTCTCAAAGCGCCTGCCTGATATTCGGCTAATCCATACGCAGGTCACAGAGCCTGGCGTTGTAAACAGGTGGTACGTCTTGGAGGGACAATTCTGCGCTGCGCAACATGTCACAGACGTTACATGACTCGCAGCGATTGTCTGGAATAAGAATTACGCAGCACTTAGCATGAGAAGCAATAACAATCATGTCTAAATGGAGACCGGGAAAAAATAAATAAAGGAGAAATGCGTCAGACAGAACAACGCAGCAGTGATGCCTAACATCAAAGATGCAACCACAGAAAAGAGTCTACACATATTAAAATCTATTATTCTTAGAGCGAAGCCAGAATTAACATTCTTGTACCATGCTGGATGTTTTGGTGCCACGCGTCACCAACATGTCAAACAACGGGCCGCCCCGTTCACAGCAGACAAGAACACGGCTTTTTTCTTTTCTTTTCTTTTACAATGACTCTAAAGACAAGAGAGGAAATTGGTTTGGTAAATGAGATGGAGTTTGTGCTGTGGGTGAAGGAGGTAGAAGGCAGACGCTTGAGTGAAATCCTCCGTACGAGGATAGGCGGTGACAAGCCTGAATGAGGATGAACCTAAACCTGCCAAATTAGAGGTAACAGAGGTGTAAGTGAGCATTGGCCCTGCTCAGACATCTCTCTGATAAAGGAGAAGGCGATAAAAAGGGAGAATAATCAGTATCCAAGTGCTATGTGGCTCTTCTTTCTCCCTTCTTCCTCCTTTCTGAAACAGACACTTATTCTTCAGCAGTCAGACGTCCATCCAAACCAAAGCGCTCTTAACCCTTCCATGTGTGGGCCGTCCTCAAAATCCCCATTTTGAATCACAACCATAGCCGCCGTCTCCAAATCTCATGTGAGAAGATTCCTGTGGATCTGGCTAATCCTGTCACATGTTCTGTTTCTCTGATTCAATTATTGTCATAACTTTTACTGTTTTGCATGCAAGAGAAGAGAAGATGACATAATCAACCCTACGCTGCATCTACAATGACAAACAATCTAAATTAGAATCCGTGTGCCGGTACGTCCAGGTCACTGAACGCCACACGGGTTCTCGTACTAACACATACTGAAACATAGAGAATAAACTCATAGTGAAATATCACTTGCCAACAGCTTCCAATCAGTTGTGCCAACTGAGGACAATTATCAGACCCATAATGAGTTCATTAGGATAATGAAACAGCCAAGGCTGATTTTCCATTCGGCATCTTAAACCCGTGTATTAGCTTCTCCGCTAGCAATTTAGATTAGCAAACCCAAACGGTAGTGGCTCAAAAAGTGCACTGAGAGAACACATCGCTGTTGCAGAACACACAGAGGTTATAAAACATGTGCCTCCAGAGAACCTGCTGCTGAAAAATTAGAAGAAACAGAAACTCAATGGACACAGCAGAGATGTATTTAAAGTCGAGGTTACGGGATAATGTATATCCTTCAGGGGTTTGTGTCTTTTGTTCCTCCCTCACCAGTGTGTCCCTGTTTGCCCTCTCTCTCGTTGTGAGTGTGTGTCTGTGCCTGGGTGTGGCCATCTTTCCTCTTCGTGGGAATCAACTCTTATCCACAAATCACCTGCTGCAATATTTAAACCCGGCTCAGGAGTCAACTCGTCATCCGACGGTGCTGCTCCCTCCCATGGAAGCATCATCAGTCAGCTCTCTCAGTAGTGTCTGCTTCCTCGTGTAATCCCTTCATGTCCAGGTCTACTCACTCTCACCACATATCAACCTTCAAACACTGAATACGGTAGGATCCTCTGGAAAGCCTTTTACCAGCAGCAGACACTCTTCTCTAGATCCTCTCCCCCGTTTCTCTCTTTATCACAAAGACTCTTGAACTTCATGAACTGTGAACCATCTCTGATCCCCATTTGGGTCTAGTAATGAATTCACCCCAACAACAACAAGCCAATATTGATGTTGATATTAAATATATTTGAAATCAGACGGCAAAGAAAAAACATTAGTCCCACAAGCAGAAAAATCTTATTCTAACTTAGTCTCTTGCGGCTAATTAAGCACAGTGCAGGACGAGTTTATATGACAAGCTTGCATGTTAGTATCGGGTACAAATGCAAAGATGTATAGATCAAATATCCTTTTCCAGATAACCTATTGAAAACCAGAAGTGGTGTACGAACTATTAAAGAGCTGCACGCTCACTCAGGTGTGGCTGATTCAACATCTGATCACATTCCTGAATAATGTGATGTCGCAAAACTTTCCAAACCGGTGAGAATGATTACAGTCGTCTCGGTCTAACGGGACGGACCGACATCATGCCAGGTGTTTATGAGTATTATCTGGCCATGATGGCTGATGGGAGATCAAAAGAGCAGGAGCAACCTGTGTAAATATTCTAATCTTAGGTCTTTATTTTCAGATCAAGTTGACGTCTTGGTCTTCATGAAGGTTTTTTGTCCGATCCTGGTGGGACCTTGGTGTACATGATCCTCTCTGTCCCCACATTTCCTGTCAGTATCTCCACTATCACTGCTAATAAAATGGCACAAAAGGCAAAAACAATATCTATATTTATACAGCGCTTAACTAATTTATTAAACCACTTGTCTAATTTGTTGAGCACTTTATATATTTATAGACCATCCAGCATGATGAAGGGCTTTAACGCCACTCTGAACCGGCTCACTGAGAAGTCAGAAAATAATCAAGCATCACATTCAACCACTAAAACTAATGTTTCTGTTCAGGAATACATAACTATAATTTGACATTTTAATCAAGAAATAATAATGAGCTTTACTGTTTGTTTTTTTTTAAATTTTTTGTAAAACAGAAAATTAGAAAATTCATGGATAACAATAATAATTATATTTTAGCATTAAAAACATCATTGTGGTTAAAGAGCTTCTACATTCTGGTGTATTAACCATTGCAGAAATATTAGAAATGATTTAGGTAATTACCAATGCTGTTAATTTAGGACAGCTGTGGCATAAACCTGACACTGGGTGGAGGTCTAATACGTTTACTAAGCTCTGTGGAAAAAGAATTTTTAAATGCTGGTCCCTGAAAAATGTTCTGCTTTCCAAAAATTGAGCACGATGTACATAACAGGGGCTACTGGTCTGACCACCTTTCACACATTATGGATGTAAACCCTTACACAACCCTTATACAACCCATATAGAGCGGTTTTAGAAAGTGTCCAGACCACATCATTTTAAAAGTTTATTTTAAATCAATACAAAATATATCTATACACTCACTGAACCACAAAAATAAAGCAAATACAGCTCAGATCTTCCTCAGCAAGTCTCTACAATCACAGCACACCCAAGTTTCTGCCGTTTATCCCACTCTTTCTGGTAGATCCTCTCAAGATCCACCAGATTGAATGGGAGGCGTCTTTGAACTACCATCTTCACACCTCTCCACAGAGCTACGTTCAGCGCCGTTAAGGGCTTTGTTTAGGCCGCTGAAGGGCAGCCAGAGATTTGCTCCGAAATCACTCTGATGAAACCCAAAGACACTGTCGGCGTTGTCGTGGCCGTATGCTTCAAGTCCTGGTCGTGCAGAGAGGTGAGCTTGCTGCCCTCTGTTCTGCACCACTGTGTGTTAGACTGCATTTATATTTCCAACAAAATCCCAAACACACTCTCTTTCTCTTGTAAAGTCAGCCAGCTCGTAGGTTAGCGTTTACTACCAGTCGAAGCCTAATTATAGAAGAGGTAAGTAGGGGTCAAAAAGGTCAAAGCTGAGGTCAACCATAAAAGATATTTACACACCCCTAAAAGGTTTCCGTCGTTGAAAAGATTACCTCAGGTTCCTTCCATGGTATGGACGCTACGCCATAAGGTTTTAATTCTCAGTCTATTTACAACTAGCCAGTAGGAAAAGAGCTTGTTCACTATAATGCTGTTACATTGCACCTGGTTTGTGTCCATGTTGAGTAGCGTCTTCTCCACAGTAATGATGTAATTATTGTTAACAATAATACATTTATGGACAACCCAGCAGTGTGTTTGTTGTCTTATTCAAGGGTAGAATCCCGGCAGAAAAACATCCCCGACACCCTGCTGCTGCTGAGAAGTGCTCCAGTAGCATGAAGATGCCACCGCCATGCTTCACTGTAGGGACGGTATCAGCAAAGCCATTTGACAGGTATCTTGGTAAAACCCCCAGACAACTGTTTCAGGCTAACAAGACCAGGCTCCTCTCTAAATGAACGGAAAGACAGCCATGGCTGCAGCTTCCACAGTCACTGGGACATTAAACCTGGATGTGAAGAACTACAGGTTAAATGAGAGAGAAACTGCGTTCAAAGTTTTGCTCCAAAATGAGGTTTAAAAAGAGTTTTTGGCCTATAAAAGGTTCTACTTCTACTACACATGTGCTTGCAGCAGCGCCACACAATTAGCTGGTTGGTTTCTTGATTGGCTGCAGGACATAAAACCATCAACTATGGCACAATGAAAGTCTCTCAGATTTCTGTTAAGGATTCTTAAAGCCTTGTAGCATCTCTGGCATTAGTCAGGTGATGAGCAGTCCCCGATGCTGTCCAGACATAGTGCTCAAATATCTGCTCACTTTGTTCAGTTTTTGTCTCATGAGACCAGAGAATCCTTTTCCTTGTGATTGTAAATGCTGTTAGGTAAAGTCTAAAAAGGGCTGCCACGTCAGATCACAGTCTTTAATGTCATTATAGAAAAAGTACAATGAAGTTCAGTGCAATCCTGCTCAGTGCATAACAGCAATTTCAAACTAACAAAACTATGTGCAAAGATGTAAAAACAGAGATGTATAAAAGAGAAAGGTTTTTGTCTCTCCGCTATACCACGAAGGCCGATTGATTGTCGACATTCTGGCAGGTTCTTGTATCTCTGAAGAGAACGTCTGAAGCTGTGTTCACCTCTCTGACCAACACCCTTCTTGCTTAGTTACAGTTAGTTGGTCACCTTCAGGAAGAGTACCTTAATTTCCGGACTATTGTGAGCACCTGAATGTAAGCCGCACCCACTAAGTTTAAAAAGAAAACAGAAATTGTACATAAACAGGCTGCACTTGTCTGCAAGCTGCAGGTTTTGTAACATGAGATATTTACACAGAAAGATTTTGTAAACTTTTAATTAAATACGTACCAATAACACACACAAATACATAAATGCTTTTTTCTGAACAGTGCCTGTAACACGGCTGGTTAAGAAATAAAAACCACAGCAGCCTACCAGGAAAAGTCACTGATCGCTATCTTCATCTTCCTCCTGCACGAAACCCACTGAAGTCGTCTTCTTCAGTGTCAGAACTGAACGGCCTCAGAATTCTCGAGGCAAATTCGTAAAAATCGTCGAAATCCATAAATTAGCCACAGCACGGTTTAAGCCGCAGTACTCAGAGCATGCAAATAAAATAGCGGCTTATAGTCTGGGAATTACGGTAATAGTGCTTCTAAACTCGAGACCAGGGGTGTCGAATCCTGGTCCTCGAGGGAGGCAGTCCTGCATGTTTTATTTATTAATCTTTCTGTGTAAATATCTCATGTGACTAAACCTGCGGCTTACAGACAAGTGCGGCCTGTATATGTACAATTTTTGTTTTCTTTTTAACGTTAGTGGGTGCGGCTTATATTCAGGTGCGCGCAATAGTCTGGAAATGACGGTGCTCTTCCTGAAGTTGACCAACTAACTGTAAGCAAGAAGGGTGTTGGTCAGAGAGGTGAACACAGCTTCAGACGTTCTCTTCAGAGATACAAGAACCTGCCAGAATGTCGACAACAAACATCTAAAACATGCAGGATTGCGGCCCTCGAGGACCAGGATTCGACACCCATGCTCTAGACTCTAGACTCATCTCCTTGACAAGTAAACGCTCACGACCACAATCTGGAACACTTGGATAATGCTGTAAATGCAAGATTTAAGTTTAGTTTTTCTTTTTAAAATAGCAAGAATTTCAAAAAAAACATGCTTTCAATTTGTTGTTGTTGAACATAAAAACGATGGGCAAAACCTGCAATTTTATCATTTGCAACACACACAATAAAACGAGCAAAAAAACAAGGAAGTCTAAATAAGATTTGAATCTTGTGCTCCTTTAAAGGTAGAGCCAACGATTCTAACACAACACGCTGTCACATTCAGTAATTATCTCCTCTAGCTGTTTGCTCTGTGCGTGTTTGTCCACAGCCTCCTCTTTGTAAATGGGAAACAAACAAAAAGGGGCTCAGACGGACTCACGTGCATGTTCATGTTCGTGCACATTCAGTGTGAGATAAGGGGAGACGGGGAGGGTGCACGGGACAAGGTGTCTAAATATGACAACTTTGCTAAGTTTTAACCATTTTCATCCACAATCGTTTAACTTTTAATGTTAAACCTTAACTCTTGTTTATTGTAAACTCAAAAGGGTGGAGTAAACAAAAACAAATGTGTCACCATCTAAAGTGCATGAGCTCCACTGTGCACAGGAGGCTGCTGCAGAAAAGCTAATTAGCATATGACTAAGCCAGTGATCATGGCCTGGGTGAAGACAACACCAGGAAAAAACAACAACAACAAAAAAAGTCTTGGTTGGAAAAACGCTGCCTTCGGTAAGATCCGTGAATCACCGTGAGTCACAATTTGTTCAGTCTTTTCACAATGAGGCACACACATGTAGTCCCTTATGTACGCTTTGTAAACAAAAGGTGCCGGAACTGTAATAAAAGCCGGACGAAAACAGGACGGCGGTGAATCACTGATCGTTCATTTGCGGCGCCTCCCGTAAATTCGTGACGCCGGTCGTCGCTCGTCCTCGGCTTGAGGCGTGCAAACGAGGTCGACGCTCCTGTCATTAGCCTGTGAAATAGGCGCCGCCTCTCAGCGAGAAGTTTGAAACGGCGCTCGGCAGCAGAGCAGATAATAAAGCATGGACAAGGCTATCTGCTTTAATTTATATGCAGGCAGAGAGTGATCTGCCCCGGGTGTGTTTGGCCTGACTAAGCAGAGTGAGTGAGACATTGACTTGTCTGCAGAGAGCCTTCCCACGATCCACCGAAGAGAAACGCATCTCCTTCGGCTCTCGGCACCGCGCTGACGTACAGTGTGCAGACTCTACAACAACGGCTTGGCGTGATCTTGACCACACCTGACAGCTTCCACATCGAATGGCGCCGACTCGATGACTCAAACAGCAAAATGGGGGTGAAAGAAGCTCGACATCCGCAGACAGTACATTTGAGGCGCGTGTACCCTTAAAGCGGCCATTAGGGAGAGCTCGTTCAGCAGTTTCTTAATAACAATTACTGTTTTAAGTGTTCAGTGTAAAGTGTCTTCAAAAAGGAATGTTCCCCCGTGGCTGTCATACAGAGACTCCTAATAGACTTTATCGGCAGATATGAGAGGGAGAAGAAGATGGAGATGAAACAAGGAGGGGACGAGGCAGACATAAGGACCAGGAAATAGAGAAACAGAGATTCCCTTGGCTTTCCAGGGTACATAAATTATCTGACTGCTGTTTTTTTGTTAAATGCGAGGAGGATATTGCAAGAGCACTGCTACATTATTTTAGTAATTACTGTATTCAGAGGCACCCAATAATCACGGAAATAACGGCTCTTTTATGAGAGGAATTTTCAAAACAAAGCTATTCAAACCATAGGCATTTACAGCCAAAGGAGCCGCGAAGGGTCAATCTGAGCTAATACTGGTGCACGGCTAAAAACAAACACACAGGACGCCCACAGATTTACAAGGCAGATAGCGAAATGCAATGCAGACATCAGGCGAGTACGCGCTCAAATAATCGTCCACTTTCTGAGCGAAACAGTTCGAGGACTGCATTGTGTCGGGCAAAGTGTGAATCGGCAGCAGCAAAGGTTTCCTAATCCGCAGATGCAGAGGCAGAGACGGGAGGCAGGAAGGTACGAACTGTGCTGCAGAAGAGAGACACTTTGAGATAAGCACAGTTACAGAAAATGCAAACTAGATGAGTCACCACTCCTCCTCGCACGTATCAGAACAACACATTTCAGGTAAGGTCATTACAATTACAGATAACAATACAGTGCCAGGATTCGGCGCTGTGCTAAGTGTGTGATTTCGCTCTGCTATCTCTTGCAGGTTTGCAGTTCTGTCAGCGTCCTCCCCACAAGCCCTCCGGCTCACGTCGTGGGAGCTGCTCCGGCCCTCGTTTTGGAGAGCTATCGTCGCAAACCGCTGCAAATCTAAAGACAGCCACGGCGGTGATATAGACACTGTGTGATTCATGGTGCTTTCTCGATATTAGTGGAGGTGCACGCTGAGAGAGCGCATCCACAACACCTACGGTGCGTTTCACACAATGCCCACTTTCCACTGCTTTCCATTAAAACCTACAGGTGGCGTGGAGGCTTCCAATCAAGCCCATTATCAAATCAGAGACGTTGTAAATCTGTGTTACACCAAACTACGAACTCGGTTCACATTTGGATATCCATGACAACAGCCAGTTTAGCACTTGTGAAGGGTGCGACCGTGAACACACACTTGGCATTTCGGCAGTCCGGTACCTTATCACAACAACATACACAGAGGTGGAAGTTTGAGATTCCAAAAAAAATGCGCTTCTGGTGACAATCGTGTCCCCGGTGAAACTATTATTTTATATCCTCGAGTTTCGCAGCCGTAATGAGTCTCGGGGGAGCGAGGAGTAATAACGAGCATCTCCCCCAAAATACAAACAAAGACAGGAAGGCCGACTAAACTGGAACTTGTTACGGTTGTCATATTGTGGATCAATCGCCACACAAGGGAACTTCATACGGCAGCAGTCTGGGCCGTTGTGAGGAATTCATATCTACAGCGCCGACATAAAGGGGTTGTGACTTTTTTACAAATTAGGTCTGAATATTTGAGAGCTAATACATAAATCATTCACATTAGCTTTAATGCAACCAACAAATTGGCTGGTTTCACGGTGCAGAGGAGTGAAGGGCAGCAGAGACTCCGACCAAGCAGCTGACTTGAAACTTAAAACTGCGTGCAAACGGCATTAGTTTTCCGACCAGGTATCTTCGTCCTCTCTGGAAGTTTCTGCCGCGCATTTGATCTTGAAGCCTCGGAGGGATCTGAGATCTGCACGACCTCCAGCGCGAGACCCCCCGAAACACTTAAATTCAATTATGTGGCGACAGAGGATGAGCGGAAATGCAGAAGCAAACAGAACCAAAAAAAAAACTGCTCGACTAATCCCTCAGTGAGGCGGAGTGACGGGCGTGTATTTACATTTACAAGGAAAAAAGTGCTAATTGTGTTTTCTCTCTCGGCAGAGTTAAATGAGTGAATTCCAGAACAAACACCTCCACATTAAGCGGAGCTCGTCTTCCCGCAGTCGAGTCGACCTCGTAAAATATTCTCAAAAGTCACTGTGCTCGTTGTCACGTATCGATCCTTGTGGGAGGAGGAGGAGCGCCTCCGTGTTGTAATGTTCACTCAGCCAATACATTGATCAGACAGGAAATGAGATGTCATTTCGGTTTGGACGCTCCGAGCGGAGGTGCTTCCGAATAAATACTGAGGGGGAAAGAAACCACGTTGGGCCGAAGTCTGCACCCCGCGCTAAGTGTAAGAAATGCACCTTGGAAGCTGGTTAGATGAGTCTGGTAATTGTGCCGAATGTAGAGTAATGCAATTCGTGATGACAGCATTGGAGCCTCACAGATGACTGCCATGGCAACAGACTGGCCCAAGGTAGCAAAGGGCTCGACTGCGCTTCGGTTCACACTGAAAAGAGAAAAAACACATTTATCACTTCGCGCTGTATCAAGCTTTTATCTATTTAGGCAGCTCCTGCTCAAAGACCTGAGGTTTAATAAAGGTAAGTAAACATCTGCGATTGCACGTGGATTTAATGAAAAAAAAACAGGCTTCGAATATTTCTTTTCGGCCATGAGAACGAGACGGCTAACGGCGTTTTAGGATTCAAGGAAGTTTATTTGTCACGCCAGCTCACATTCACATGTTTCACAAAATTAGTATTCAGGTCCTGTTTTCTTATTCTTTAAAAAAAAAGCCTAATAAATAAGAAGTACAATAAAAAATAGCAAAAATACAGCAATATAAGTGCAGTAAAACATAGAAACATCAGAGTAAAAAAGCCCAAACTAGTTGTGTTTAGCACTAAATATTTGTGTAAGCAGCGAGGTCGACACTAATATCGCACTTTGTTGGTTAAAACATTGCACATATGTGGATAAAGTGTTTAATAGTGCAGTTGGTGCAGTCAGTATGTGATTAGTCATCACACACGGAGCACGGGAAAACATATACTTCATGTTTTTTATGCATTTGCAGCAGGCATTTTATCATATAGCTTTACAAAACTGTTACCTATTTAAATTTCAGTACAGTTTCCTTCACTGCAGCAGATATGATAGCATGTAGATGGTCTAGAAAATCAGTTGCTCAACTGGTGTGTAATAAGATCTCGGCTGGACCCGTAAAGGAAGACAAAAATAATTATGTTTAAATGAGTTTTCAAAGGGCGGACACTGTACTCCCTTGTCACTGCAACAATTTTCCCTTTGGCTACATCCTTTGAAATCTTGGAGTTACCAGGGTAGAGAGACATTTAAAAAAAAAAAAAAACTGCAGGGAAGAATCACAAGAGAATATATTTGAGACGCTGCTTAAAGCTGGAATATTATTCTACAGTTTCTATGCGTTAATTTTTACTCCGAGGTCTTTTTAAAGCTGAAAATATTCGCAGGTTTTTATCGATTATGTGACAGAATGTTAATCCGGCGAGTAATTAATTCATCACTTCAGTCGTGTTTTAAGGGGAATTAGCAAAACATCCGTCAAGTCTGCTATTTTGAAATGATGAGCGGAGAAAACGAGCTTGAACTGTCATGGGTATTATCAGTTTTCTCACATTTTAAACAAATGTTTGGTTAGTTAAGACAATAATGAGCAGATTGGTGACTGGAAACACCAAGTTTTAATTTGAGAGGAGAGCATTTCCTAAATAAACGGGGTTATAATAAATAATTGCAGTCCTCTTAAAATCACTTCTTGCATCAGCGTCTGAAACAATAATTCAGACGTCGGATCAGATGGCGTCCTCTCAGCGGGAGGCTAAGGGCGCTGGACTTGTCCGTTACTCCCCGAGCAGAGGTGTGACCTGTCTGGCCATTGACCGCGAGCTATCACTTCATCTCCCAGCTTTGTATCCGTGACTGCACCGTGTTCTGCGAGCCCAGTGTGGAAATAAACGGAGCCTATTTGTAATCGTGCCTCTATTTCTGTTCACGCCGCTGTAAGGCTGGATTTTGGCGAACGCTGAAGGGCCGCTGACCTATTACTCAACATTTTTTTCAGCTGACATGGTGAAAAGCAGAATCGATGACGCTATACAATATGTAACACACGAGGAACAAGAATAAATCGCGTAATGCTGCCACCCATGTAAAACCCTTGTGTGAAGTAAAGGGATATTCTGGGTTTAGCGTGAAACCACAAATGGGAGGATTTCGAAGCATAATAGTGTTGGACACGGTTGTTACGGGACAAGCGGAAGGGACGAACCATCACATCATGCACAAAAAAGCAAAGATTTAATGAAGGAAAAAAGAGGCAGAGCAAAGCTTAGAGGCACGCAGCAATCTCTCTAAGATTAATTTCATTACGAACCGTAATTCAACACTCGGAGCGATCTCATATCAAAGCAGCACAGCAAACAACCTAAACTTCTGCATTACTGTGGCAAAACAGTCTCCGAATCTAAAAAAAAAATAAAAGAAATTCTGTTATTCAAACGCATTAATTATTCCTACAAGACTTGTGCGAGCGTAAACATTTTGTTTTCCATAAACAAACCGGCACAGTGTTGCTCTCCGTCATAAACCGAGCTCGTAAAATACAGACGGACATGTTGACAACTTGGCCTTCATACAGTAATCCAGTCTTGGAGAAGATAAACAAACCGGAGCAAGCACATGAATGCAAATGAGCGCGGCGCTGCAGCCCCGTTTAAGATGGTGCAACACAGGTCACAATCAAGGTAATGACAGCCGTAATGATTTGCAGCATAATTCTGTCTGTGTGATTAGTGACTCGATGAACTCAAATGTAAGGGACTAAAGGAGTCGCCTGTTTTTCAACCTCTGGGCAAATTTTTTGGTGGGAATTAATGAACATTCTGAACATGCAGGAGGCAGAATCAATTTACGCAGAGACATATTCATTTGTCCTTCCTCATTGTGTTGCTGTACGTTAATGGAAAACGCACTCATGCAGACAGAGGGTGCAAAATGCTCACCGTGTCCACGCCACGGCAAAAAATACACAAGTTCCTGTTTTGCAAATGCGACATCGTCTTCCGTCTGCCTGTTGTTTCTATGCTGGCGAGTGATAAGTACAAATCAAACCAGACTGACCCTCGTTTGCAGCATAAATGACGGCGCAATAAAAACACATAGCGATGCAAATAACTTCATCAGATGATATTAGTTCACCTGAGGTCAAACAGATCGCGGATTCGTAACAATTAGTCAAATAAACAGCCTGAAGCGGACTGAGTGAGTCATGCACTCGTTTCCATATGCAAATATAATGGACCAACACACAGCTTCATGCTTCCGACTGCTGCTCTGACAGCTTTCTCATGATGCTTGAGAAACAAATTTTACTTTTTAATCTTTGGAGTGCAGACATTCATATTCTCTGTTGAGGACTCTCATTAGCATCGCGTGCTGCTGGACGCTGGTCAGTCATGCTGTAGCAGTCTGTTGAAATCAATCCACAAGAGATATTAATAAAAGTATATTTTTAAATTCAGGATATATTAAACATGTGTGGGGAAGTTTTCTGTTACACTTGAGGCACTCTTAAGCTTCGCTCGGAGAGAAACTTAGCAGCGGATGCATTTATCATCTGTGTGGGAGTGTCTGGTTTTTTGTTAAGCTCCGGCTGTCTGAATTTTTTCCCACCCTCCATTTCCTTTATTCTTTTGTCTCTGTATGTTTTTAAATGTTATTTTTTTCTGGCCTTTTTAGCCTTTATTGTAGAGTGTAGTAGATGGAGACAGACAGGAATGCAGTGAATGAGCCGTGGATTGGACTTAAAGCGTGGCGGCTGGATCCGGGACGTCCAGCTCCTGTACCTGGGTCACCGGCTCAACCTGTTGAGCTACCGGGGCGCTGGGTGAAACATTTTCAGATCATTTCGGTGGTTGACATGTATTCAGGTCCGGTTCCATTGACTTCGAATGCAACGCCACTTCAGAAAAGACGCTTAGTCAGATTTTGGAGTTACATGTGTTCTGTTCTTGGCCGTGACTCTGGTCGAGTTGGGCAGCTGTGGCTCAGGTGGTACAGCAGGTTGTCCACTAATCACAAGGTTGTTGGTTCGACCCTCCGCCCCTCCATAGTCAAAGTGGAGCAAGACACTGAACCTGAAGCTGCTCCCAGTGGCAGGCAGCACGTCGCATGGCAGCTCTGTCACTAAATAAATGTGATCTACTCTCAAATGCATGTCGCTTTGGATAAAAAATTAAATTGTAAATTGAGTGATGCTCTGGAACAATCTGAGCAAACATGACAGACAGTCTCTGAGATCACAAACCCCCAAACCTGAAGGGAGCAGATGAGCAGAGTCGCCTTGAAATGAAACGGACTTTAATAAAAAAGTAGTGCAGCAACAAACGTGTTGCATTTTCTTTGAAATCATACAAGTAGCATGACCTTTTCATCTGAATGCACACAGATGAACATCTACCACGGCACCACTACAGTGACTTGGTACAAAGGAAATATACTGTTTGACATTCGAGACCATGTGTGGCATCAAGCATGACGCATATCCTTTGAATCTGTGCAAACATGCACAACGTTCCTGAACTGACATGAAACAGTGCAGCAGCTACACGTAGTCATCACAGATCATATATAATATGAACTATTCATGGCCTCTGAGTGACATCTGATGACATTCAGGTCAAGGAAACAATTCATTTTCTGAAAATCTGCTTATCAATGGACATTATATGTACCAATGTTCCCTGAACGCCTCGCTGTGAAGGCCAGCTGCTGCTCGGTGGCTGCAACATGTGATCATTAACTTCTGGCCCGCTTTGGTTTGAACGCTGCGGTTCTACTTTAAAGACGGATCCGGACACAATCACAGTCAGAAGATTCTGAATTAATGAAATGATGAGAAACATGAGTGAAGATCTCAGGTTTTCATCTTTAATAGTTTCTGAGATGTCGTCGATCAAACGGCCTCAAATTTACATGTGAAACTGGGTTTTTTTGTTTTGTTTTATTCCAGAAAGTATTTAATATGTGAAGCTAAAATGTCACAGACAGAACTTTAAATATCCAAAGTTTAGGATGTAAAGGTTCAAAGCAAACTGTCAATGGTTTTATAACCTGCATGAGAAGATTTTCGAGGGGAGGTGAACTGTAGAGGCTGGTGGAGCAGGATGAATGAATGAATGAATGAATGAATGAATGAATGAATGAATGAGTGGCCCTGTGATAGACTGGTTACCTGTCCAGGGTGTCCCCTGCCTTCGCCCTAAGTTGGCTGGGATAGACTCCAGCCCCCCGTGACCCTAATGAGGATTAAGCGGTGTATAGATAATGGATGGATGGATGAATGAATGTATGAATGAATGAATGAATGAATGAATGAATGAATGAAGCTGCCTCGGTTGTAAAGCAGCTCAGGGGGAGGCTGGACTGAAGGAGAACCAGTAGACAGAAAAATGCCTCGTGACTCCATGTCTGTCTAAAATAACACAAAAGTTCTGTTAAAAAAATTAATAGATAAAAATAAAAACTGTAAAACACATTTTATGCAGAACTAAAAGTTATATTTAAAGCCTTTAATTTGATTTTATTGGCTTCAAGCGTTGATCAGTTTGACCTCAAGAACTCAAAGTAATTGGCAGCCACGACAAACTCATTATGTTTATATCACCTGTAAATTGCAAATCACAATTTTTAAAACATTCGACACCCTCCAGCATCGCCTGAATCAGAAAGTAAACGTTTGGACTACTTGTACTTCCGATGCATTTGGTTCTATCGTATGTTTACTTTGCTGTTTTCATGGAGCTCAATCTGGTCTTTTAATGCCAGACAAAGAGCAGACTGCCTACTATAATGAAAGAGACTTTAATCAGCCAGTTGCAGTCAAATGCAAATCAATGAAAAACACTGTATGTGCCTGCCTGCGTGATACATTTGTTCTCTCCTTTGTCATGCTGCTCTGCACAAGTGGGATTGTTTTATGAATGTTTTGACAACCTCGGTGAATATCTTCACATACATTCACAGTGAGCGTGCTGCTGCAGTAACTGCCACTGCTTAACTTTCTCCACAAGCCCGCCGCTATTCCTCACCGAGGTCTGGAGCAAGCCGGAGGGAAGCAGAGGCCAGAACATTTTTGGAAAAATGTTGTTCATATGACGTGACATCTGACCAGATCAGATCGAAGCTGCGACACTCGAAGGTGAAAAGCTGGCTGCAGCAGAGGCCTGATATTAGTGGGCATAATGGCACCAGAGAGACATTCAGAGTGTTGCATTCTGTAGCAGACATTAAAAGTGCCATAAATACTAAAAAAAAAAAAAAAAAAGAGGGCAAGAGAGAGAGAGGGAAGTTCAAGCCCGGCACGCTTCCTCACCTCCGCACAGCTGACCAACCATAACTTTAAGTGGGTGTAAATGACGGATCATTGGTTTCGACATGGACATAACCCGTCCTGATCAGACTCTGGGGAAGTGTTGGGGGGGGAGGGAGGAGGTTTCTGAAGTTGTCCAACCATCCGACAAACACTTTGGAGCATACCGGCCTCTGAACACCTGTCACGGCACTGCAGCACCGACGAATGCAGAGACTGTGGCTGTAACTACGGTGGAAACCAGAAGTTTACATCCACTGTAGAAAAAGACACATAACCTCTTTTTTTTCTCACT